>NW_021261160.1:2446-3462 GCF_002162155.2 Triticum dicoccoides
GCCCCAACAAGGAGAGGAGGAGAGGGGTGGAGGTTGCCCAGGAAGACGCCCCACCGCCGCCCTCTCTGGAACCCGCCCGGGCTTCGCCGGCGGCGGCGAGACGAGAAGGGGGAGGGAGAGGAACTGGCGGCGGCGCTGGAGGAGTCGCCCCCGTGTCGCCAGAGGAGGGTGACCCAGGGGTGTTTTTTTATGCCTTCCACACCTCTCTTTCCTCACAAGTATTTGTTTTGAAGAAGCGATTCACGGATCCCATTCTTGGTAAGCAATTTACGCAACCATTTACTAAGCATGCATTTATTTTGAACATGTAACTCTTGAATGCCCAGACTGCCTTGGTCTTTTGGGCTACAGAAAATTCCCCTTGTCGCCAAAATCTGAAGCGACAAAAGTCTAATCGGGGTATCTCTTGAAACATCATCATCGCTACTTTTTCTTTAGAGAGCGGTGCAACTAGGTGCAGTTCTTTGAGAGAGGATAAGATAGGGTGGCATGTTAACTGAAGTTAACATTGAGGTTTATCGGGTCATTTATCAAAAAAAGGCTTTTGCCCCGCTTTATCGGGTCATTTAGCATGCCGTGCCAGATATTTGTTTATGTGTTGGGTGTTGCCTGTACCCGTAATCTTATACTCGAAAGTATTAATGAAGGTGGGGTCTACTATGATAAATATCATTGCTATCTGACACACATTGTACTGAAATAGTTGTATCTTAGACTCTTAGCTCTCGCGACCGCGTCGCCCCCGTGGGCGACCGGCCGCGCATCGTCGCCTCCCTCCTCCAGTCCCCACATCTCCCCTTCCTCCTGCCGCCGTCGCTGGCGCCCGCGGCCGCCCTGGCCCCGGGGTCGCTGGTGGCGGCGGCCCCCTGACCTTCCCCTCCCGGTGGCTCTCCGGCGCGGGACGGAGCTGCACCGGGGGGTGCTCCTAGGCGGCGACGGACCGGGTGGCGGCGGGGTTCCCTGGCGCGGCGCGGGTGGGCGGCTGGACGGCGGCGGCGTCGTTGGCGGTGGGGCGG
>NW_021261160.1:3472-5634 GCF_002162155.2 Triticum dicoccoides
AAGCCCCTCGCGTCTAGTTCGAGTGCTTTGCCTCCGTGGTGACTGCCGCTAGCTTTCCAGCGAGGACTCATGATCTGGCGTTGTTCATCCATCTTTCAGCTCGTGGTCGGACTCTTCTTCTTCTATATGTTGCTGACATGATTATCACTCGTGACGACCCCGAGTATACTGCCTTTGTGAAGGCACGCCTTAATGAGCAGTTTCTTATGTCTGGTCTTGGCCCTCTTCGCTACTTTCTTGGGATCGATGTCTCTTCTACCTCTGATGGCTTTTTTATTTCTCAGGAAAAGTATATCCAGGATCTTCTTGCTTGTGCTGCTCTTACTGATGACCGCACTGCTGAGACTTCCATGGAGCTCAATGTTCACCTCCGTGATACTGATGGTGACCCCTTGTCTGACCCGACGCGTTATCGTCATCTTGTTAGGAATCTTGTCTATCTAGTTGTCACTCGTCCGGATATCTCTTATCCTGTCCATATTCTGAGTCAGTTTGTCTTTGCTCCCACTTCGGTTCACTACAACCACCTCCTTCGTGTTCTCTGATATCTTCGTGGCACGATCTCTCATCGTCTGTTCTTTCCTCGCTCCGGTTCATTACAGCTTCAGGCCTATTCGGATGCTACGTGGGCTAGCGATCTCTCGGATTGCCGTTCACTTTCTGCTTACTGTGTTTTTCTTGGTGGTTCTCTCATTGCCTGGAAGACGAAGAAATAGACTGCAGTTTCCCGTTTGTGTGCAGAGGCCGAGTTGCGAGCTATGGCTCTTTTGACGACAGAGGTGACTTGGTTACGGTGGTTACTTCAGGACTTTGGTGTTTCAGTCACTACACCTACTCCGCTATTGTCCGACAGTACATGTGCTATTAGCTCTTGGGTCATACGTGAGTTTCGCGCGCCGTCGCTCTCTTCCGGTTGCATGTGTTGACTTGTCTTCTCCGTCACACGTGAGAGGGGGTGTTATAGTATATGTGGATTGCACTAGCCCTTTCCATCTGTTTGGACTTTTGGTTGCGTTGGCTAGTGCATGAAGCTTAACAACATTGAGTTATTACAATGGAGTATAAGAGCAAGATGAGGTCTACAAGCATTTGTTTACCGAAAAAGGCTTTCGCCCCGCTTTAGATATAAAGCAATGATCATCAACAACCTGGTACGAACGCACGCCATCACAACACCCGCACACACCCAAGGCAGGATACATAGGCGCTGAGCGCAGCAACACCACCCCTAGCACTAACGCCACCGCGAGGAGATGAAGCCACATACGACGAACTGTAGGCTCCAAGGCGGCGCCTTCAGGAAGGTTACGACACCGGAGCACCACCACCGCCCGATCCGAGGATCAGAGTTTCCCCAGGAGCATCACGACGAGCAATGAGAGCCGTGACGACACCTTCAAGAAGGGAGCGAGCTTCGCCGCCGCCGGTCCGTCCGAAGATAGAACATGTTTTCACCCCGTCCAACACTCACCGCCACCGAACGCCACACCCCGGCAGCCACACCGCCCACACGGCCATGGACACCGGGCAGCACTGAGCCACGGGCTCTGCCCATGAGCACCACGCTACCACCGCCAGCGTCGCCGCCCCAGCAACTAAGACCTTGACACCCCCTCACCCGAAACCTGCTGCTACCCAAAGAGACGAGCAAAAAGGCCCCGCCTTTCGCACCCCTGGCCGCCCCCAGCACCGAGACCCAATAGGTCGGCCAAAACTGGCCTCCATCGACCGTCCTACCGCACCGATCGCGAGACGACCTCGGTACTGCTCCACAGGCGCGAAACAAGCTCGGTCCTGCCGCACCGGGCGCGAGACGACGATGGACTACAACTGGGAGAGGGCCAACTCTTCAATGAAAATAGTGCCAAGATGACGAGGAGAGGAATCGAAGGCCACTCGGATCGACGTCACTGCCAGGAGCCCCATCCACCACCGCGACACCCGCCACGATCAGCGGGTGCTGCACCTCCTGCGGCGAGGATGAACACGGTAGCAGCCTGCAAGCTTGCGGCGCCCAGATCTGGCCCGCCAGCCCCGGCCTACACCGCCTCGTCCCCACCAACGCCTAGGCATCCACGCCGCCGCAGAGCCCTGCCCGCCGCCCGCCGTGGACTGCCGCCGCTTCCCGCCACTGGGCCTCGCGGATCTGGCGCGCACCGCCG
>NW_021261160.1:5658-6130 GCF_002162155.2 Triticum dicoccoides
GCCCCAACAAGGAGAGGAGGAGAGGGGTGGAGGTTGCCCAGGAAGACGCCCCACCGCCGCCCTCTCTGGAACCCGCCCGGGCTTCGCCGGCGGCGGCGAGACGAGAAGGGGGAGGGAGAGGAACTGGCGGCGGCGCTGGAGGAGTCGCCCCCGTGTCGCCAGAGGAGGGTGACCCAGGGGTGTTTTTTTATGCCTTCCACACCTCTCTTTCCTCACAAGTATTTGTTTTGAAGAAGCGATTCACGGATCCCATTCTTGGTAAGCAATTTACGCAACCATTTACTAAGCATGCATTTATTTTGAACATGTAACTCTTGAATGCCCAGACTGCCTTGGTCTTTTGGGCTACAGAAAATTCCCCTTGTCGCCAAAATCTGAAGCGACAAAAGTCTAATCGGGGTATCTCTTGAAACATCATCATCGCTACTTTTTCTTTAGAGAGCGGTGCAACTAGGTGCAGTTCTTTGAGAGA
>NW_021261160.1:6824-9746 GCF_002162155.2 Triticum dicoccoides
TGGCGGTGGGGCGGCGCAGCGGTGGGTCCTGGCGGCGGCGCTCGGCCCATATCTGGGCCCTATGGGCCCCATCTGGGCTTGGGCGGGCCGGCGGCGGGGCTGATCCCTGGCGAGTCTTCCGGGAGGCGGGGGAACAGCGCTGAGTGGCGAGGTGCTGGCGGCGCCAGCGCCAGCCTGCTGCAGCATGGCTGGCGGGGCTTAGCGGGCCCGTTGCAGGCCTGGCCGGGCCAGGTGTGGCCTGGTTTGCCCCGCTGCCGTGTCCGGACGGCAACCGCGAATGTGCCGGAGGCATGGGCTTCTCGCACAACGGCGGAGGAGGTGGTTCCCTCCCGCTCGGCCTTGGTGTTGCTGCTCCTGTCGCTTGGCTCTTCTCTCCGGCCTTCTTGGCCTCGTGTTGGTGCTCGTAGTGAGACAGCTTGGGTGGCGGCGCATCCGCGATGGCGCATGGTGTTGGGCGGTGGTTTGGCTGGTCGGCTCCGGTTGGGCGGTGGGGTTGGTGTGCGGGAGAAACCCTTGCCGGTTTGGCCGGCTCCGATGCGGTGAGACCGACGGGTGCCACCTTTCCTTCTTGGAGGGTGTCGGTGGTAGCCATCCTCCACTTCCCTCCGCATACCGGGGGAAACCCTAGGACTCGTCCGGGCGGCAGCGTCGTCGGCGCCGCATTCCTTCTTGAAGGTGCCGCTTGGTACGCGGCAGATCGGAGCCTCGAGCGATGGTGGTGTGTCTCTGGAGGGCGCAGCGGTGGCGGTTCATCCATGCTTTGTCGAACTGCCGTTGTTGGCATTCTTTTCTACTTTTCTTTTGGGCTTGTTGTGCTGCTCGCCCCGGCAATGCTATGTGTATGGTGTTCGTTGCTTTGGAATACAAAGCGGGGGAAACCCTTTTTCGGTAAATAGTTGTATCAAGCTACCTAACCATGTGAATGATATTTGAGTTTAGCAGAAATGAAAAAAAAATCAGGGAAATGAAATTGACAAAATTGTTTTCTTTGCTTTTCGGTTCAGTGAACTTCCTATACATATCCACAAGTATACACAATGCAAAATTGTTCTCATGACTGACTAATCCTTTAAAAGGTGGATGCCAGCTGCAGGGAACTAGAGCTCAGGGTATCTACAAGCTAAGAACATTCAGAAGAGAAACTCTATTCTGGATCAATCTCCTGTACAGAAGTTCCACTCCGCTCTCAAGATCTCCAATACTGTGCTCCAATGCCTGCAATTGCTCCTCTTCACACACAACTTTGGTCCTGTGGAATGTTTTGGAGGCAAGAGACCACTTGGGCATCTCAACTTGCTTCGACAAGATTGACCATGTGGATTCGAGCAGCGAAATGGTGATCTCTCTCGCTTCAGCCAGTAGCATCACCACCCTACAGTCGTTCTTGTCGGAAGCAGTCTTCTTGGTGATCTTCTTGAACTGTTTTTGCACCTTGTTTGCTAGCCTGACATATGTCTTGACTTGAGAAGACACATCCTCTCCTCTTTTGTGAACTAAAAGGAGCTCTTGGACAGTCATCTTCAATTCCATGAAGCTCTCCCGCATGCCGTTGCAGAGGTCGAGCACGACGAGGGACCGTCCAAGCTCCGCCTCTACTGCCGCCCTTTGAAGGCTCTGGCAAAGGCTGACTTGGCTGCTTGGTGTGCACATCATCTTCTCGATGGAGCTGTAGATGTCACCGAGCCTCCTCAAGCCATCACACATCGTATCGATGGTCGCCGAGGGCGAAGAGATGGTTGTGCTCAGGCTCTGGAACTGCTCCTCGGCTTCCGCTCTGTTTGAGCGAGGGCTCGAAGGCGTGCTTGCCGATCGTAGATGGTAAGCCATGCTTGGAGATTGAAGCTTTGTTGCTGTTTTCTTCTGTATAGAAATGGAAGAGAATGGTAGGCAGTGTGTTGGTGCTGAAGTCTTGGGGTTCTCCCTGTACATATACTCCCTCCGTTCCGAATTACTTGTCTTGGATTTATCTAGATACGGATGTATCTAGATACATCCGTATCTAGATAAATCCAAGACAAGTAATTCGGAACGGAGGGAGTATATCAGAGAGGCAACAGCAATGACACGATGAACAGAGCAGCCGACAGCAAGATTCTCATCTGCTAACCTCCATAGGAGAGTACCTGCTTTTGGTTAGCGTGGCAAACATCAATGAGTAAGCATATATGCCTGGCATGTCTTGGTTATTGATAACACAGTACACTGCACGGGTGCTTCGTTTGATTTCGGATCTCGGTATATTGATAATGAAGTAGTACTGGCCAAGGAAATAAAATGCAGTTTTTCTGTTGCTGAGAGGAATAATTCATCTGGTTGTCCGCTAATTTTTCAACATTAGGATGAGGTCTTCTGCTTGTGCGGCAGCACTGGCGTGTTTCAGCTATCCACGTACAACCAGGACAACCATGTAAGTGCACACTGATTGTCCTTTTAATATTAAATTTCATCTGGCTGTCTGAGATTATCGTGTGAGTGAAACTTACTTGGGATGCATCATGCATGCTAAGCATAAACAAGAAATGTAATACTTAATAAGAATGTAACGGAATGTTTGAAAAGTTATGGTCGAAAGGAATTGCGGACAGCGATGGAAGGCGCGGGCTCTGGCGACTCGGGCCCCTTCGCCGCCCCGCTGGCCGCCTCCCCGGCCGAGCCCCCCTTGCCGCCGGCGGCCCCTTCCGCTGTGGCCTCCGCCTCCCCCGCTGCTCCCTCCTCCCCGCCGGCCTCTCCCCTCCCGTCCCCTGAACCTCCCGGGCGGGTGGTTTGGGCGGACTAGGCGGAGGACGCCGACCGCGCCGCGGGCCGGCCGGTCGAGTGCCGTGACCGCGTTCCCCCGCCCGCTCCGGCTCGCCCCACGCCGCCACGCTCCGCCGGCGGCCTTACTCCCGGGGGTGGGAGTTCGGCTGCCCGGACGTGCGTGCG
>NW_021261160.1:9756-10112 GCF_002162155.2 Triticum dicoccoides
GCCGGTGACCGCGGGGAAAGGTGCGGCCTTTGGGGCTGGGATTGGGGAAGGCCGCCGCCGCCGGCGCCCCTCCGGTTGGGGCGTGGCTGGTCGGGCGGACCGAGGACCTGCCCTGGCCTCCTGGAAGGTCCCCACCTAGCCCGCCCCGCGTCGGCCGGTCGCCCCGCCGTCGCCCTCGACCGCCGGCGTGCCGCTACTTTCCCAACGCGCTCTGTTCCGACCCTTCATCGCCTTCTTCGGCTCCTCCCGGGTCTGCTGCACTCCGTCTCCCTGCCGCCTCGCGGCCCCTCGCCCGCCGGCCCGGCCGTCCGCCGCGTCCTCGTCGCCGGGGGCGGCGGCTGGAACCCTAGCTGGGG
>NW_021261160.1:11266-30911 GCF_002162155.2 Triticum dicoccoides
CACCCCGCGGCGCCCCCTCCTCGGGCTGAGCCCTCTGACACTGCCGCCACCCGCCGATACCAGCCTCCTCGGTCCCAGCCGAGCCATCCTCCGGGCAGCGGGGGCCCCGGGGCCCGTGGCCGCCAAGGCGCCAAGAAGAAGAAGAAGCGGGGTGCTGCCCGCACCCCCGCTAACGCGGTTCTCGCACCCGCGTCTTCGGGCACGCTCATCTCTGAGGCCCCCCGTGACCTTCCTCCGTGCTTCAACTGTGGTGAGGCTGGCCACTTCCAGGTTGACTGCCCCAACCCGCCGATGTGCTACCTTTGCAAGGAATTGGGCCATCCAACGGTCCTCTGCCCCGACCGTCCGATGACTGGGGAGCTCATGATGTACGGCCACGGCATCGAGGGCCTCAGATTCTTCCACATCGAGGTGGAAGACGTCCCCCCTCCGTCCCCTTCGCTCCTTGCTGTCGTGTCCATCGTGGGGGCCGGGGTTGCCTCGCCTGAGATGATCGAGGCGGAGCTTAACCACCTCTGCCGTCGTGTCTGGGACTGGCAGGTGACCCCGACCTCGGACAACTCCTTCACCGTGGTCTTCCCCGACGCTCTCAGCCTGGGCCTCTGCACCCGTAGCGACGACATCACCCTCGCCCTCAACAAGCTCATCGTCAACATCTCTGAGCCCCTGTTGGATCCCAAGGCGGTTTCCGTGCTGGACACCGCTTGGATTCTCATAGCGGGCCTCCCCGACATCGCCCGCTCTGAGAAGGTGATCCGGAGCATGTCTAAGCTCCTGGGCAAGGTGGTGGTGGTGGACGAGCTCTCTCTCCGCAAGGAGGAGGAGGTCCGCGTCAAGGTCAAGTGTCTGGACTCCTCCACCCTCCGTGCCTCAGTTCGAGTGTTCTTCAATGACCAGGGATTCGACCTCAAGATCTACCCCGAGCCCCACAACCACGTCGGCCGTCCTCACCACTTCGCTGCAGATCACTTCGGTAGGGGCGGCGCGAACTCCCGCGACGATTCCCACTACCGCCGGCCGCGCCCCTCCCGCCACGAGGACCCGGAGGACGACGACGAGCACTCCGGCCGCAGCCGCTCCCCCTCTTGGGACCCCTCTCCTCCCCCGGGGCGGGGAGACTCGGGTGCGGGCCGGTCGCGTGGGTTGGCCCTCCCCTCCGAGCCGCCACCTCCACGCTGCCTGCCCCCTCTCCCTCCTCCTCGGCCGAGCTCAGCGACATCTCCAGCGTCAGCCTCCTCGTCCTCCCGGCATCTTCGCCGCGCTCGCCGTGTGCTCTTCCTGTGGTGGCCACGGACCCCCCCGTCTCCGACCTCGGCACTTCTGCTGCCTCCGGCCTCGCCATCGTCGGTGCCTCCTGTAGGGTTTCGTAGTAATTTCAAAAAAATTTCTACGCACACGCAAGATCATGTGATGCATAGCAACGAGAGGGGAGAGTGTTGTCTACGTACCCAACGCAGACCGACTGCGGAAGCGTTGACACAACGTAGAAGAAGTAGTCGTACGTCTTCACGATCCAACCGATCAAGCACCGAAACTACGGCACCTCCGAGTTCGAGCACACGTTCAGCTCGATGACGATCCCCGGACTCCGATCCAGCAAAGTGTCGGGGAAGAGTTCCGTCAGCACGACGGCGTGGTGACGAACTTGATGTACTACAACAGCAGGGCTTCGCCTAAACTCCGCTACAGTATTATCGAGGACTATGGTGGCTGGGGGCACCGCACACGGCTAAGGAATAGATCACGTGGATCAACTTGTGTGTTTCTGGGGTGCCTCTGCCTCAGTATATAAAGGAGCCAAGGGGGAGGGGGCGCCGGCCAGGAGGAGGGCGCAGGAGGAGTCCTACTCCAACCGGGAGTAGGACTCCCCCCCCCAATCCTAGTTGGACTAGGATTCCCCGAGGGGGAAAGAGAGGGAGGGGGGAGGCGCGCGGCCACCTTGGGCTGCCCCTTTCTCCTTTCCACTAAGGCCCATGAAGGCCCATATGGCTCCCGGGGGGGGTTCCGGTAACCTCCCGGTACTCCGGTAAAATCCCGATTTCACCCGGAACACTTCCCATGTCCAAACGTAGGCTTCCAATATATCAATCTTTACGTCTCGATCATTTCAAGACTCCTCGTCATGTCTGTGATCACATTCGGGACTCCGAACAACCTTCAGTACATCAAAATGCATAAACTCATAATATAACTGTCATCGTAACCTTAAGCGTGCGGACACTACGGGTTCGAGAACAATGTAGACATGATCGAGACATGTCTCCGGTCAATAACCAATAGCGGGACCTGGATGCCCATATTGGCTCCTACATATTCTACGAAGATCTTTATCGGTCAGACCGCATAACAACATACGTTGTTCCCTTTGTCATCGGTATGTTGCTTGCCCGAGATTCGATCGTCGGTATCCAATACCTAGTTCAATCTCGTTACTGGCAAGTCTCTTTAGTCGTTCCGTAATACATCATCCCGCAACTAACTCATTAGTTGCAATGCTTGCAAGGCTTATGTGATGTGCATTACCGAGAGGGCCCAGAGATACCTCTCCGACAATCGGAGTGACAAAACCTAATCTCGAAATACGCCAACCCAACATGTACCTTTGGAGACACCTGTAGTACTCCTTTATAATCACCCAGTTACGTTGTGACGTTTGGTAGTACCCAAAGTGTTCCTCCGGTAAACGGGAGTTGCATAATCTCATAGTTATAGGAACATGTATAAGTCATGAAGAAAGCAATAGCAACATACTAAACGATCGGGTGCTAAGCTAATGTAATGGGTCATGTCAATCAGATCATTCAACTAATGATGTGACCTTGTTAATCAAATAACAACACTTTGTTCATGGTTAGGAAATATAACCATCTTTGATTAACGAGCTAGTCAAGTAGAGGCATACTAGTGACAGTAAGTTTGTCTATGTATTCACACATGTATTATGTTTCCGGTTAATACAATTCTAGCATGAATAATAAACATTTATCATGATATAAGGAAATAAATAATAACTTTATTATTGCCTCTAGGGCATATTTCCTTCAGTCTCCCACTTGCACTAGAGTCAATAATCTAGATTATACCGTAATGATTCTAACACCCATGGAGCCTTGGTGCTGATCATGTTTTGCTCGTGGAAGAGGCTTAGTCAATGGGTCTGCAACATTCAGATCTGTATGTATCTTGCAAATCTCTATGTCTCCCAGCTGGACTAGATCCCGGATGGAATTGAAGCGTCTCTGGATTCCTTTGCCAAGGCAATTGCACCAGTATTGTCACAAAAGATTTTCATTGGACCCGATGCACTAGGTATGACACCTAGATCGGATATGAACTCCTTCATCCAGACTCCTTCGTTCGCTGCTTCCGAAGCAGCTATGTACTCTGCTTCACATGTAGATCCCGCTACGACGCTTTGTTTAGAACTACACTAACTGACAGCTCCACCGTTTAATGTAAACACGTATCCGGTTTGCGATTTAGAATCGTCCGGATCAGTGTCAAAGCTTGCATCAACGTAACCTTTTACGACGAGCTCTTTGTCACCTCCATATACGAGAAACATATCCTTAGTCCTTTTCAGGTATTTCAGGATGTTCTTGACCGCTGTCCAGTGATCCACTCCTGGATTACTTTCGTACCTCCCTGCTAGACTTATAGCAAGGCACACATCAGGTCTGGTACACAGCATTGCATACATGATAGATCCTATGGCTGATGCATAGGGAACGTCTTTTATATTCTCTCTATCTTCTGCAGTGGTCGGGCATTGAGTCTTACTCAATTTCACACCTTGTAACACAGGCAAGAATCCTTTCTTTGCATGATCCATTTTGAACTTCTTCAAAATTTTGTCAAGGTATGTTGTTTGTGAAAGTCCAATTAAGCGTCTTGATCTATCTCTATAGATCTTAATGCCTAATATGTAAGCAGCTTCACCGAGGTCTTTCATTGAAAAACTCTTATTCAAGTATCCCTTTATGCTATCCAGAAATTATATATCATTTCCAATTAATAATATGTCATCCACATATAATATCAGAAATGATACAGAGCTCCCACTCACTTTCTTGTAAATACAGGTTTCTCCAAAAGTCTGTATAAAACCAAATGCTTTGATCACACTATCAAAACGTTTATTCCAACTCCGAGAGGCTTGCACCAGTCCATAAATGGATCGCTGGAGCTTGCACACTTTGTTAGCTCCCTTTGGATCGACAAAACCTTCTGGTTGCATCATATACAACTCTTCTTCCAGAAATCCATTCAGGAATGCAGTTTTGACATCCATCTGCCAAATTTCATAACCATAAAATGCAGCAATTGCTAACATGATTTGGACAGACTTAAGCATCAATACGGGTGAGAAGGTCTCATCGTAGTCAATCCCTTGAACTTGCCGAAAACCTTTCGCGACAAGTCAAGCTTTGTAGACAGTAACATTACCGTCAGCGTCAGTCTTTTTCTTGAAGATCCATTTATTCTCAATTGCTTGCCGATCATCGGGCAAGTCAACCAAAGTCCATACTTTGTTCTCATACATGGATCCCATCTCAGATTTCATGGCTTCAAGCCACTTTGCGGAATCTGGGCTCACCATCGCTTCTTCATAGTTCGTAGGTTCATCATGATCTAGTAGCATGATTTCCAGAACGGGATTACCATACCACTCTGGCGCGGATCTTACTCTGGTTGATCTACGAGGTTCAGTAGTATCTTGTTCTGAAGTTTCATGATCATTATCATTGACTTCCTCACTAACTGGTGTAGGTGTCACAGAAACAGTTTTCTGTGATGTACTACTTTCCAATAAGGGAGCAGGTACAGTTACCTCGTCAAGTTCTACTTTCCTCCCACTCACTTCTTTCGAGAGAAACTCCTTCTCCAGAAAGTTTCCGAATTTAGCAACAAAAGTCTTGCGTTCGGATCTGTGATAGAAGGTGTATCCAATAGTTTCCTTTGGATATCCTATGAAAACACATTTCTC
Organism: Triticum dicoccoides; assembly: GCF_002162155.2. NCBI lineage: Eukaryota > Viridiplantae > Streptophyta > Magnoliopsida > Poales > Poaceae > Triticum > Triticum dicoccoides. The sequence goes on from NW_021261160.1 coordinate 16,254, forward strand.
CGATTTGGGTTCGAGCTTATCAGGTTGAAGCTTTTTCACATAAGCATCGCAGCCCCAAACTTTCAGAAACGACAACTTTGGTTTCTTCCCAAACCATAGTTCATAAGGCATCGTCTCAACGGATTTTGATGGTGCCCTATTTAACGTGAATGCGGCCGTCTCTAGAGCGTATCCCCAAAACGATAGCGGTAAATTAGTAAGAGACATCATAGATCGCACCATATCCAGTAAAGTACAATTACGACGTTCGGACACACCATTACGCTGAGGTGTTCCGGGTGGCGTGAGTTGCGAAACTATTCCACAATTTTTCAAATGTACACCAAACTCGTAACTCAAATATTCTCCTCCACGATCAGATCGTAGAAACTTTATTTTCTTGTTACGATGATTTTCAACTTCACTCTGAAATTCTTTGAACTTTTCAAATGTTTCAGACTTATGTTTCATTAAGTAGATATACCCATATCTGCTTAAATTATCCGTGAAGGTGAGAAAATAATGATATCCGCCATGAGCCTCAATATTCATCGGACCACATACATCTGTATGTATGATTTCCAACAAATCTGTTGCTCTCTCCATAGTACCGAAGAACGGTGTTTTTGTCATCTTGCCCATGAGGCACGGTTCGCAAGTACCAAGTGATTCATAATCAAGTGGTTCCAAAAGTCCATCAGAATGGAGTTTCTTCATGCGCTTTACACCGATATGACCTAAACGGCAGTGCCACAAATAAGTTGCACTATCATTATCAACTCTGTATCTTTTGGCTTCAACATTATGAATATGTGTGTTACTACTATCGAGATTCAACAAGAATAGACCACTCCGCAAGGGTGCATGACCATAAAAGATATTACTCATATAAATAGAACAACCATTATTCTCTGATTTAAATGAATAACCGTCTCGCATTAAACAAGATCCAGATATAATGTTCATGCTTAACGCTGGCACCAAATAACAACTATTTAGGTCTAATACTAATCCCGAAGGTAGATGTAGAGGTAGCGTGCCGACTGCGATCACATCGACTTTGGAACCGTTTCCCACGCGCATCGTCACCTCGTCCTTAACCAATCTTCACTTGATCCGTAGTCCCTGTTTCGAGTTGCAAATATTAGCAACAGAACCAGTATCAAATACCCAGGTGCTACTGCGAGCATTAGTAAGGTACACATCAATAACATGTATATCACATATACCTTTGTTCACCTTGCCATCCTTCTTATCCGCCAAATACTTGGGGCAGTTCCGCTTTTAGTGACCAGTCTGCTTGCAATAGAAGCACTCAGTTTCAGGCTTAGGTCCAGGTTTGGGTTTCTTCTCTTGAGTAGCAATTTGCTTGCCGTTCTTTTTGAAGTTCCCCTTCTTCCTCCCTTTGTCCTTTTTCTTGAAACTAGTGGTCTTGTTGACCATCAACACTTGATGCTCCTTCTTGATTTCTACCTCCGCAGCTTTCAGCATCGCGAAGAGCTCGGGAATAGTCTTGTTCATCCCTTGCATATTATAGTTCATCACGAAGCTCTTGTAGCTTGGTGGCAGTGATTGAAGAATTCTGTCAATGACGCAATCATCTGGAAGATTAACTCCCAATTGAATCAAGTGATTATTATACCCAGACATTTTGAGTATATGCTCACTGACAGAACTGTTCTCCTCCATCTTGCAGCTATAGAACTTATTGGAGACTTCATATCTCTCAATCCGGGCATTTGCTTGAAATATTAACTTCAACTCCTGGAACATCTCATATGCTCCATGACGTTCAAAACGTCGTTGAAGTCCCAATTCTAAGCCGTAAAGCATGGCACACTGAACTATCGAGTAGTCATCAGCTTTGCTCTGCCAGACGTTCATAACATCCGGCGTTGCTCCTGCAGCAGGCCTGGCACCTAGCGGTGCCAGGACGTAATTCTTCTGTGCAGCAATGAGGATAATCCTCAAGTTATGGACCCAGTCCGTGTAATTGCTACCATCATTTTTCAACTTTGCTTTCTCAAGGAACGCATTAAAATTCAACGTAACAACAGCACGAGCCATCTATCTACAATCAACATAAACAAGCAAGATACTATCAGGTACTAAGTTTCATGATAAATTTAAGTTCACTTAATCAAATTAATTTAAAGAACTCCCACTTAGATAGACATCCCTCTAATCCTCTAAGTGATTACGTGATCCAAATCAACTAAACCATAACCGATCATCACGTGAGATGGAGTAGTTTTCAATGGTGAACATCGTTATGTTGATCATATCTACTATATGATTCACGCTCGACCTTTCGGTCTCCGTGTTCCGAGGCCATATCTGTATATGCTTGGCTCGTCAAGTATAACCTGAGTATTTCGCGTGTGCAACTGTTTGCACCCGTTGTATTTGAACGTAGAACCTATCACACCCGATCATCACGTGGTGTCTCAGCACGAAGAACTTTCGCAATGGTGCATACTCAGGGAGAACACTTCTTGATAATTTAGTGAGAGATCATCTTATAATGCTACCATCAATCAAAGCAAGATAAGATGCACAAAGGGTTAAACATCACATGCAATCAATATAAGTGATATGATATGGCCATCATCATCTTGTGCTTGTGATCTCCATCTCCGAAGCACCGTCGTGATCACCATCGTCACCGGCGTGACACCTTGATCTCCATCGTAGCATCGTTGTCGTCTCGCCAAGTTTGTGCTTCCACGACTATCACTACCGCTTAGTAATAAAGTAAAGCATTACATCACGATTTCATTGCATACAATAAAACGACAACCATAAGGCTTCTGCCAGTTGCCGATAACTCGGTTACAAAACATGATCATCTCATACAATAAAATTCAGCATCATGTCTTGACCATATCACATCACAACATGCCCTGCAAAAACAAGTTAGACGTCCTCTACTTTGTTGTTGCAAGTTTTACGTGGCTGCTACGGGCTTAAGCAAGAACCAATCTCACCTACGCATCAAAACCACAACGATAGTTTGTCAAATAGACTCCGTTTTAACCTTCGCAAGGACCGGGCGTAGCCATACTTGGTTCAACTAAAGTTGGAGAGACAGTCGCCCGCAAGCCACCTATGTGCAAAGCACGTCGGGGGAACCGGTCTCGCGTAAGCGTACGCGTAATGTTGGTCCGGGTCGTCTCGTCCAACAATGCCGCCAAACCAAAGTATGACATGCTGGTAGGCAGTATGACTTATATCGCCCATACCTCACTTGTGTTCTACTCGTGCATATAACATCAACATAAATAACCTAGGCTCTGATACCACTGTAGGGTTTCATAGTGATTTCAAAAAATTTCCTACACACACGCAAGATCATGTGATGCATAGCAACAAGAGGGGAGAGTGTTGTCTACGTACCCAACACAGACCGACTGCGGAAGCGTTGACACAACGTAGAGGAAGTAGTCGTACGTCTTCACGATCCAACCGATCAAGCACCGAAACAATGGCACCTCCGAGTTCGAGCACACGTTCAGCTCGATGACGATCCCCGGACTCCGATCCAGCAAAGTGTCGGGGAAGAGTTCCGTCAGCACGACGGTGTGGTGACGAACTTGATGTACTACAGCAGCAGGACTTCGCCTAAACTCCGCTACAGTATTATCGAGGACTATGGTGGCTGGGGGCACCACACACGGCTAAGGAATAGATCACGTGGATCAACTTGTGTGTTTCTGGGGTGCCTCTGCCTCAGTATATAAAGGAGCCAAGGGGGAGGGGGCGCCGGCCAGGAGGAGGGCGCAGGAGGAGTCCTACTCCAACCGGGAGTAGGACTCCCCCCCCCCAATCCTAGTTGGACTAGGATAGGATTCCCCGAGGGGGAAAGAGAGGGAGGGGGGCCGGCCACCTCTCCTAGTCCTAATAGGACTAGGGGAGGGGGGAGGCGCGCGGCCACCTTGGGCTACCCCTTTCTCCTTTCCACTAAGGCCCATGAAGGCCCATATGGCTCCCGGGGGGGGGGGGTCCGGTAACCTCCCGGTACTCCGGTAAAATCCCGATTTCACCCGGAACACTTCCGATGTCCAAACATAGGCTTCCAATATATCAATCTTTACGTCTCGATCATTTCGAGACTCGTCATGTCCGTGATCACATCCGGGACTCCAAACAACCTTCATCAAAATGCATAAACTCATAATATAACTGTCATCGTAACCTTAAGCGTGCGGACCCTACGGGTTCGAGAACAATGTAGACATGACCGAGACATGTCTCCAGTCAATAACCAATAGCCGGACCTGGACTCCCATATTGGCTCCTACATATTCTACGAAGATCTTTATCGGTCAGACCGCATAACAACATACGTTGTTCCCTTTGTCATCGGTATGTTGCTTGCCCGAGATTCGATCGTCGGTATCCAATACCTAGTTCAATCTCGTTACTGGCAAGTCTCTTTAGTCGTTCCGTAATACATCATCCCGCAACTAACTCATTAGTTGCAATGCTTGCAAGGCTTATGTGATGTGCATTACCGAGAGGGCCCAGAGATACCTCTCCGACAATCGGAGTGACAAAACCTAATCTCGAAATACGCCAACCCAACATGTACCTTTGGAGACACCTGTAGTACTCCTTTATAATCACCCAATTACGTTGTGACGTTTGGTAGTACCCAAAGTGTTCCTCCGGTAAACGGGAGTTGCATAATCTCATAGTTATAGGAACATGTATAAGTCATGAAGAAAGCAATAGCAACATACTAAACGATCGGGTGCTAAGCTAATGTAATGGGTCATGTCAATCAGATCATTCAACTAATGATGTGACCTTGTTAATCAAATAACAACACTTTGTTCATGGTTAGGAAATATAACCATCTTTGATTAACGAGCTAGTCAAGTAGAGGCATACTAGTGACACTAAGTTTGTCTATGTATTCACACATGTATTATGTTTCCGGTTAATACAATTCTAGCATGAATAATAAACATTTATCATGATATAAGGAAATAAATAATAACTTTATTATTGCCTTTAGGGCATATTTCCTTCACCTCCCCCCCCCTCAGGTCCCCCCTGTTGGACCCATCTGGGGCGGATGCGCAGCTGCCACCCGCCTCCCCCCCGGCCACCTCCTCGGCCCCAGTGGTCGGCGCGCCGGTCCTGGATCCACCGGCCCTGGACCCGCCCTCCCCTCAGGCGATGTCTGGTGCCTGTCTGATCCCCCCGGCGTCTGCTTCCCCGACTCGCCTGCTGCTGGTGACCTCCGGGGAGGTGGTCACCCCCGTCGCCCCTCACCCGCCTCGTTTGGTGTCCTACGTCCGCCGGGCTCGGGCCTCGTCGACCCCGATGACGGCCTCCCGCCGCACCGCCCGGCTCGACGCGGACCGCCCAGCCGGTCTCCCGGCGCCGTCCATCTCCGAGCGGGCTGAGATCCGGGCTGCGGCCCGGAACCTCGAGACAGGTGCGACCGACATCCCTTCTAGTTCTTCCAGTTGCTCTTTCTCTGCTCTTGAAGCCGTTCCACTTGGCCGCCTTGCCAAGGTGGCCCGTGACTCGGCCATAGTTTTCAGGGGGAGGTTGGCCCCCCTTTGGAGCTGATTGCGGCTATTCAGGCCTGTGAGATTCTCGATGGGAAACTTGCCGAGACACGGGCACGCCTCCTCCAAACCCCGGCACCCCAGACTCGGAGTTGCCGGCCGAGGAGATTTGGGGCCGCACTCGCTCCCGCACTGCCGCTCTTCGAGCCCGCAGTGCTTCCACCGTCCTGGGGTCAAGTAGCCCCTCCATGGCGGTTTAGATGCGCGCCCTTTTCTGGAACATTCGCGGCTTCGGCCATGACGGCCGTCGCCGCCAGCTTGTTGAGTACATCCGGGACGAGCACATTGACATCATAGCCATTCAGGAAACCATGCGCACGGACTTTTGCCTCCCCGAGCTTGACGGGCTTAGCTCCCACCTGTTCGCGTGGCATTGGCTCCCTTCTAGTGGGAACAATGGCCACTCAGGTGGCATCCTGTTAGGTGTTAAGGATGCCACCTTTGAGGTGGGAGGTATGGATCGGGGCGAGTTCTTCGTCAGTATGGAGATCTTCAAGCGTGCGCTCAACTTCAAATGGGAGGTCATCATCGTCTACGGACCGGCGGATCACAGCCGCTCCCCGACATTCCTCGCCGAGCTGCAGCAGAAGGTCTTTGCGTCCTCTCTTCCCGTTGTGGTGGGAGGGGACTTTAACCTCATCTGCTCCCCGGATGAGAAGAATAACGACCGGGTTAATCGCCCCCGAATGCAGTTGTTTAACGATTGCATCGCGGAGCTTGGCCTCCATGAGCTAGAGCGCACGGGGGCCCGGTTCACCTGGACTAACCGCCAGGCGAACCCGACGCAGTCTGTCTTGGACCGCGTCTTAGTTTCCCCGGACTGGGAGCTTCGATGCCCCCTGGCCTCAGTTCAGGCTATTACCAGGATCAGATCTGACCATGTCCCCCTCCTCCTGTCCATGGCGGATGAACGCCCCCCATTCCCTCCCGGTTTCGGTTCAAGGCATTCTGGCTCAACCAAGCCAGGTTCCGCGAGGCGGTTGCGGCCAAGTGGGCCGCCGCGCGCGTCTCCCCCCACCGTTCCATGTCCGCGGTCGACTCCTGGCAGTTTTGTGCCAAGCTAGCCTGCCAGTTTATGAAGGGCTGGGGTGCGAATCTTGGCTGGATATTCGTGAGCGCAAGAAGGCCATCTTAAGCGATATCCAGGCCCTGGACGCCCGGGCAGACATGTCCGGGATCTCCCCAGATGAGTGGATGTTGCGATACGATCTCGAGGACCAGCTCTCGGCCATCTACTCTGACGAGGAGGCCTACTGGCGGTTGCGCGGCACCCAACGTTGGGTACTTCAGGGCGACGCCAACACGGCCTACTTCCAGGTGATTGCCAACGGCCGGCGGTGCCGCAACTCCATTCATTCCTTGTGGGCGGAGGACACTCAGCTTGTTCGTCCATCGGACATCCGCGCGCACGTAGATGGCTTTTATAAAGCCCTTTTTACCCCCACCCCTCGGGGTGGGGCTACACTGGCCCCCGATACCTGGTCGGGAGACCAGCTTGTCTCCGCCGAGGCCAATGGCGCTCTAGTGGCAGCTTTCTCGGAGGAGGAAGTCCTTACGGCGATCAAAGGAATGAACCCCTCCTCGGGCCCGGCCCCGGATGGACTGCCGGTTTTGTTCTTTAAAACATTCTGGCAGACCATTAAGCCGGAGGTCATGGCCCTCTTCGATGAGTTCTTCTCTGGGACCATGGACCTGGGGCGCCTGAACTATGGGATCATTACCCTCATCCCTAAAGTCCCTGGGGCCTCGGACATCCGCCAGTTTCGTCCCATCACCGTGATCAACGTGATCTTCAGGATCCTGGCCAAGGGGTACGCCAATAGGATGACCCTGCTTGCAGATTCTATTACCCACCCCAACCAGTCTGCCTTCATACAAGGCCGATATATTTTGGATGGGGTGTTAGTCTTCCACGAAGTCCTCCACGAAGTTCGAGCGAAACACCTCCGCGCGGTGTTCCTTAAGCTCGACTTCCACAAGGCCTATGACACGGTTCACTGGCCCTTCCTTCGGGAAGTTTTGCTTCGGAAAGGCTTCAACGACCGCTGGGTGACACGGGTTATGCAACTCGTCACCTGCGGCCGGACGGCGGTCAACATCAACGGTGAGATCGGGCCCTACTTCCCCACCTTATGCGGGGTGTGCCAAGGAGACCCGTTCTCCCCGTTTCTCTTTAACATGGTGGTCGATGCCCTTGCTGTCATCCTGGATAAGGCCAAGGCCCGCGGCCATATTCGGGGCGTGGTTCCTCACCTTGTTGGTGCGGGAGGGGTCTCCCTCCTCCAGTATGCGGACGACACCATTATCATGGTTGAAGGCTCCACTTCCGACCTGAAGTTCCTTCTTCTATGCTTCCAACAAATGTCCGGACTCACCATTAACTTCGACAAGAGCGAAGTGATGGTCCTTGGCTACAACCCGGACAAAGCCTTGTCCATTGCTGACCGGCTTAACTGCCGCCTGGGCACCTTCCCCACCACTTACTTGGGGGTGCCCATTAGTGACTCCAGACTCACCGTCGCGGATCTTCGACCGGCGGTGACTAGGATGCAGCACAGGGTTGAACCCTGGAGGGGCCGCTGGCTGTCGAAGGCCGCCAGGGTGATCCTTATCAATTCCTCGCTGGCGAGCCTCCTGTGGTTCCTCTTGAGCTTCTACTGCCTTCATGAGACCCTCCACCAGGAGGTGGACAAATACCAATCGAGGTTCTTCTGGGCTGGCAAGGATGGTAAACAGAAGTACCACATGGTGGGATGGTCCGACATTTGCAAGCCCAAAGACCAGGGGGGTCTTGGGATCCTCTCTTCCCGACGCATGAACATTGCCCTCCTGACTCGCTGGCTGTGGCGTATTGCCAACGGGGAGGGAGGCCTCTGGCTCACCATCACCCGCAATAAATACCTTCGTGGCCAGCCTCTCGCCTTTTGCCAACGTACGGCCGATTCCCAGTTCTGCAGTCTGTGATCCAGCTCCTGCCCGTACTACGCATTGGCACCTCTATATCTGTTGGCTCCGGAGCCTCGACCCTGTTTTGGTTCGACCGTTGGCTAGGGGACGCCCCCCTGGCGGCGCGTTTCCCTGAGCTATTTGCCATTGCGGTTGACCCTCGAGTCTCAGTCGAGACGACCCTTATTGACTTAGGGCATCTCGCCTTCCGGCGCCCGTTTGGTCCCCCCGAGGTGGCCGCCTGGGACTCCCTCCTCCAGGACATTGCTCTGCTGCCGATGGAGGTGGCGGAGGACCGGGACGTCCTGTCCTGGCACCTCGAGCCTTCCGGGCGTTTCTCCACGAAGTCCTCATACGGTGCCATTGCACCCTCGTCGGCCCCGGAACCATTTAGCCTGATCTGGGATATCCGTCTCCCGCTGAAGATCAGGATCTTCCTATGGCAATGGATCCGTGGCCGGCTCCCCTCTGGTGTTGAGGTCCTCAAGCGGAATGGCCCAGGTGATGGAATGTGCCCCATCTGTGGCACCGTTGAGGATGCTAACCACATCTTTTTCTCGTGCCACTCTGCCCAGTTCCTTTGGGCCTGCTTCCGCGAAACGGTTGGTGGACAGTGGTGTAATACCAACTTCCCCGACCTGCTTGTTGAGCTTACTGCCCGCTACCGCCATATTAGATGGCTGTGCGTAGGGGTTCTTGCCTGGACGCTTTGGAACATCCGTAATAAGCTTGTTATTCAGAAGGTGCCCCTTCATCGTGCGACTGACGCAATCTTTAAACTGTGTGGCTACCTGCAGCTTTGGCGGCCGCTTAGCCGCCCCCAGGACCGGGACGTCATCACCGCCCTCCTCTCCGATCTCCGCTCGATGGCGCTCCGCTTGGCTCCCCCGCTGCCGCCTCCTCCCCCTGAGCCTGATTAGTCCGCCTGGCATCTATGTGGTTTGTGGCGTGCGTCTTTTGGTTTTAGGGCTTGTTGTGCTGTGCCCTCAGCTATGACCCTTTGGTGTACCTTTGTGGTTCCTGTGGACCTCCGTGTGTGTGTGTTTGTGGTGTGTTGGTCTGTGTTGGATGTTTATTGTGCGGTTGGCTTTATAATATAAAGCGGGGCGAAAGCCTTTTTCGGTAAAGTTATGGTCGCAAAAACCAAAAATCACTTAATGGTTTGGTCGACTTCTGGTTGCACATATATAACTTAATGGTGCATGCTTGCAATTCTTTTGAACATTACCGGTAGAGCGATAGAAACGTGAAGTTTATTGTATCATTTGGAAGCAGAAGGGAAGGTACAACAACATGATAAGAGTTAAGGATCTTCAGGGGATTTGTTCTGGTCAGTATTATTGGTTGCATGTGTTAGCCTGATTATTGTTAGTAATCACTCATCAGCATCATTAGGTATTCCCCCTCGGTAATGATAATGCATAATCACAAGGTCGTGGGTTCGAGCTGGCTTGTTTCAGCATGCTAGAGCTTGCGACACCTGTGACTCTGAGTAATATGACCCTTGGGAAATAATTACCTGAGACTAATAGGCCATTTAGAGATATCATTACTTCTTGTGACATCACTAGTGTAAAGTTATAAACTAGACAACATTTTATGTGACAGGAAAGCCCCAAATTCCATGTTATTGTTCTGTTGCTTGTAAATAAATACTATGTTTGAGGAGAGAAATCTTTTCTTCGAGTTATGAGAAACCAAGTCAGTTAGTCACTTGTTTAACAAATAATCATTTTATCAGTAAAAATGGTAAAATTCAGAAAATGAAATTGCCAAAATTGTTTCTCTTCGCTTTTTGGTTAAGTAAATTTCTGCACATATCCACAATTGTACATACTACAAAAGTGCTATGATGATGATCGACTAATCCTTTAAAAGGTGGATGGCAATCGCAGGGAACTAGAGCTCAGGCTATCTACAAACTAAGAGCATTGAGAAGAGAAACTCTGTTCTGGATCAATCTCCTGTAAAGAAGTTCTACTCCGCTCTCAAGATCTTCGATACTGCACTCCAATGCCCGCAATTGCTCCTCTTCGAACACAACTTTGCTCTTCTGCAATGTTTTGGAGACAAGAGACCACTTGGGCATCTCAATTTGCTTCGACAAGATGCAGGATGTGGATTCGAGAAGTAAAATGGTGATCTCTCTTGCTTCTGCCATTAGCATCACCATCCTAGAATCATTCTTGTCTGAAGCAGTTTTCTTGCTGATCTTCTTGAACTGCTTTTGTGCCTTCTTGGCTAGCCGGATGTACGCCTTGAATTGGCAAGTTACATCCTCTCCTCTCTTCAGAACCAACAAGAGCTCTTGGACAGTCATCTTCAGCTCCATCAAGGTCTCATGCATGGCGTTGCAGAGGTCGAGCACGACGAGGGACCGTCCAAGCTCGGCCTCCACTGCCACCCTTTGCAGGGTCTTGCAGAAGCTGACTTGGTTGCTGGGTGTGCACATCATCTCTTCAATGCAGCTGTAGATGTCTTCCAGCTTCATCAAACCTTCGCATGCCGTATCGATGGTCACCAAGGGCGAAGAGATGGTTGCGCTCAGGCTCTGGAGCTGCTGCTCTACTTGGGGTTTGTTTGAGCGAGGGCTGGAAGGCGCGCTTGCAGATCTTAGATGGTAAGCCATGCTTGTGGTTTTGAGGCTCTGATGCTACTTTCTTCGGTATGGAAATGGAAGAGAAAGGTTGGCAAGACAAGGGCTGCAGTTTGTTGGTGCTCAATCCTTGGCTTCTCTCTGTATTTATAACGGAGCAATGGCATGATGGATAGAGCAGTCGACAGCAGGAATCTCTCATCCAACTAACCTCCATATGTGTTAAGGTGATCTGTTGAAAGAAACATGGCCACCCAAGGCCCATTCAGACAGACCAGCTTCCTACGTGTTTTTATTTAGCGCAGCAAGTGTGAATCAGTGAGCTTATATCTGCCTGGCATGTCTCGGTCATTGGTTACACAGTGCGCTGCACGAGTGTTCATTGATCTCGGATCTGGATACGGGTTATATAAGATCATGGAAAATTAGCCAAGGAAATGCAATCCGGGTTTCGTGTTGCTGACATGATTAGTTTAGTCTTGTTCTCCGCTGGTTCCCCAACGTTAGGATGAGTTGCAGCACTGGTGTGTTTCAGCAGTCCCACAACAAAAGGGCAGCCATGTAAGTGGATGCAGATTCTTGACTACACGAACAGTATTTTGCTCCGATTTTAATAATATTAAGTTCGCCGTTCGTACGGAAGCATGCTTGGTGCATATTCTAGGATGTACCTCCGGCCTCGACGATGCATGCAATCATATTATTAAGAGTGAATTCCATTTTTTACCTTGTAGTTGTACATTTGTGACACAAATTACCCTATTTAGCGGAACTTTTATCGAAATGTCAGATTTTGGAGACTTTTAACACGGTTTTACCCCAGTTTTACATTTTGTTTGTTTATGGTCGATAGGATTGGCATGTTGCGTCATTGATTTGTAAAAAAAACTGTAAGGATCGGAGGGCATCATTGGCGATCTTGTCCAAGCTTCTCTTGTCTATCTGTTTCACTCCTTGTGGCCGTCCACATGTTTTTGGATACAGGGTGTCACCTCACACCTTACCTGATGGACACGCATCAAAAAACAAGGGTCCAAAGATATCAAAAGGGGTATTCTAGACGAATTTTCACTCGAAGGGGTAATTAGTGTCACAAATGTATAAATATGGGGTAAAAAGTGAAATTCACTCTATTATTAATTATTCACAAAGACCATACAAGGTGATACATCAATAAGCCTGAAGCCATCATCTTGGCAACGCTGCTGCTATTCCTATCCTCTTGATGAATATGTGCCGAATGTCCGCACGCTGCAAGGGCTATGACCTCCATCTTCCATCGGTCCATCCTCAGAGTAGAACTGATGCATCGACCTTGCCAGGCCTCTCTGTCATCAACGCCACCATGACGCCAGACAGCTTCCTCCTCCTGCGCGAGTCCATCTTCGCGCATCCGACGCAGAGTCTCCACTGCGCCATGCCGCCGAGACCCACCGTCGACGATACGGTTGACGCCACACTGCTCCACCTACATGCCATCTCGCGTTGACTCCAAACTACCAGCAACTCCACCACCCTGAGCAGTCCCCGACCGACGCCTTCAGGAAGGAACACGACACCAAAGTGCCATCGTCACCCAAACAGAGGAACGGAGGCTTTCACCTGCGCTCATGGCAGAGGTGGGGGACGTAGGATCCACACCGAAGCCACCAAGAAGGGAATCGGCGCCGAGGGCATCAATTTTGGTGCGGCCGCCACGTCGGCCTGGAGTTTCCCCTGGATCCATGCCCACCCGCCAGATCCGTCCAGGTAGTACTGGCGTCGACCGTAGTCGCTAAGTACCGTAGCCAGCACGAACCAGAATAGATCGAGTCGGAGATGACGCCTCCCATGGAACTCCGGTCGGCCATCGAAAAGCCGCCGCAGCGCCGCTGCCTCCACGGCGCCCACACAGCCGTGGAAGGGCCCCCATCTGCACCCGCGGGTGCCGCCCGCCAGGCAGGCCGCACCGCGCACCACCGGTCGAGGCCGCCGCCTCGAGATTCGATCTGCCAGCCGCCGCCGCGCCATGAGAGCCAGATCCCCACGCCCGCGTCCGCGCACGACACGCGTTCTCGCGTGCCGTACACGCTTATCGCGCAGCCCCAGCGCAAGCTCGTCACGGCGACCACGTGCTCCCACGACGGACACCCCGCAACGCCCGAGCACCGTGAGAAGGAGAATCGGAGTGCCCCGCCGCCGCCGCTGCACGGGCTTTGCCCGGCGGCGCCTGCTGGTGGCGGCGATGGGAGGAAGGTCTGATGAGGAGGGAGTTCACCTGGCGGCTAGGGTTCCGCCTGGGTCGCCTGCGGGGTGGGCGACACGGGGGACGGGACAGGGTGTAAACTGATTGATGACCCATGCTTGGTGCATATAGGAGAAATGTACTAGTAAGAACAAAATATCTATGTATACCTGTGGTTACAAATATCCTGTTGGAGACTCGTCGGAGCCCGACTTACTAGCCACGACTAAATTTCGTGTTTTGACCTTTTTCTGAAACATATTTGAGATTTGACCCTAGTTTGAAAAAAATTCAAGATCTGACCCTTTTGCTACCGCCAAGGATCTTGGTGGTAGGGTATAACAGCCTACCGCCAAGGTCCCTGGCGGTAGGGTTGCATGCCCTACCGCCAAAAACCTCCTAAGTATTGACCACAGTGTGTGCTCGTGCCTACCGCCAAGCACCTTGGCGGTAGGGTTGTGCCGAAAAAGGGTTTCCCCCCTCTTTGTATACAAAGCAACCAACCGAACCATACAGAGATAGGTGCTGGGCCGGAAGCAGCACATTCACGCCCAAAGGAAACGACGGAGAAAGAGCAAAAGAAACAAATGTGGACTACGGCGGATCAACAAAAACGAAGAAGCCTCGCGATCGCAGCGCCCACCGAGATCTTCCGCTAGGCTCCAAGACTCCGAAGCGCCGGCACCTATCAACACCTCCAAGAAGGATCGCGATGATGGCGACGCTGCTGCCAAGGGTTTCCCCCGGTACACGACGAGGCGAGAGGAAGGGTAGCCCCCGACGCCCTCCCGAAAGGTTAGGTGGCACCCACAGGCGCCACTGCGCCGGTGTCGGCCATGCCGATAGGGGTTTCCCCCGATCCCAACCCGCACCTCGGGCGCTCCGGATCCAGCCACCAAACCAACCACCACCATGCGCCAACGTGGTCATGAGGCCCCCACGCCGTCTCACCACGGCACCGTGAAGTGAGGACAGCGTGACGAAGAATCAGAGCCGGGACTAGGGCATCAGCACCGTCGGCACGCGGGAGGGCCCCACCTCCACCGTCAGCGACGGTAGCCGTTCGGACGCAATAGCAGGAGCACACCAGGCCCGTGGGCCCACAGGCCCGGCCAAGCCCTCGTGGGCCCGTAAAGCTCTTGCCTTCGCGTTGCTGCCGGCACGCCATCGGCGCCGACGCCCCATATCCGAGCCGCTCCTCCTCCTCACCGCGCCGCAGACAACGAGGCCACGCCAGGGGCCGGCCCGCTAGGACCTAGATGGGGCCCGCCGGGCCCAGATCTGGGCCGAGGGCACGACATCGGCCACCCTGCACCACCACGCCGCCCCGC
>NW_021261161.1:0-2210 GCF_002162155.2 Triticum dicoccoides
CATCTGGGCCTACCTGTCAGCCACTCAGAAGCGGCCTCATATAAGGCGTTGGACCGGAGTCTCCCGAACAGTGCACCCCATTATCTCTTCTCCTCCTCACGCCTCTCCTCTGCGCTCGCTCTCACTCCAGTGCCACCGCGCCACACGCGTCTCGTCGGCGACAATGGTGAAGGAGAAGACAGCGGCTCTGGAGCGGGCAAAGAAGGCGACGGCGAGGTCAAAGGGGAACGCGACGAGCCGGGGCGGATCTTCCTCGCGGACTGGCCTGCCGAGGGGTTGGATCAAGGGCGACTGGATCCACTCGAGGATCTCCCAAGAAGACCTCGACGACCTGGCCGAGGGAGGGCTGATCCCTTACGACTCGGCGCGACTTCCGGGGAAGGAATCCGAGCTGCAACCCCGGGAGGGTGAGCGCGTTCTTCTTGCCACCCACGTCGACCGTGGGTTTTCCTTGCCTCCTCATCCTTTCTTCCGAGGGTTTCTGAACTTCTTCGGGGCTCAACTCCACCATTTTAACCCCAACTCAATCGTTTATCTTGCCGCGTTCATTTCCTTGTGTGAGAACTTCTTGGGTTGTCGACCTCACTGGGGTCTTTTCAAGCATATTTTCACTTGTCGCTCCCAGACAGTGAAAAAGGCTAACCCGGGTGATGAGAGGATCCAAGTGATCCAGATGTGTGGGGGTCTTGGCATCCAGACGAGGGGAAAAGCTCCTTTCCGGCCATGATTCTTCCCGATTCAGTTCGCGGATGGCAGTCGACCTGGTTCTACTGCAAAACCAGTCGACGCCAGGGCAATCGACTGGCCTCCCTCCCTTCACCATGGACCGAGTGGAAAAATCCTCCCCTTTGAAGGTGCTCTCGGAGGAGAAGGCGCACGTGAAGGTGTTGGTCAACCGAGTGGTCCAGCTCATTCGTGACGGGGTCACTGGTATGGATCTCTTGGAGGTCTTCCTTCGGCGGCGCATCCAGCCTCTCCAAGCCCGAGACCACCCGATGTGGATGTATTCGGGTCTAGAAGACTCCACTCGGATTCACCCGGAGGAGGTCGATGACGACACGCTGGAGAAGTGGTTGTCGAGCATTACCGGGAACAAGGACAACCCCAGAGGAGCCAGGAGAGTTCTCCCATTCGACCAGTCGCGTGCACCAGAGCAGGTCTGATTCTGAGTTTTTGCTTGTAATCTGAATTCACTCGCGCAGCTGTCTGTATTGCGTTGACTGACTTTGTTCTCCCTGCTTTCTTTCAGGCCATTATTGAAATGTATTCGATGCCCAACGGGGAGCAAGAGCAAGCTCTGGAAGGCGAGGCGAGTGGTGGCGAAAGTGGCGAGTGGACTTCCGATGGTGAAGGGGATGGAGGAAGCAACGACTCGAGTGATGAGGAAGAAGTCGAGCCGCCTCCTCGCATAGAGAGACGATCCAAGCTTGACCAGGATCGGCCGAGTGCCCGCGACAAGGCGACTGCTCAGGCTGGTCAGTCTTTGAAGCGTCCTCGGATCTATTCACCAACCACGACTGAGAAGGCGCCAAAGCATCCCAAAGTTGCAGAACCGAAGACTCGGAAGGCGCTGCCGAAGATCAAGATCGATATCCCTGTCGCCTCCGCGTGAGTGTCTCTCCTTGTATTCACTCGACGCTCCGCGCTGTTTGTTTTTCTTGTTTTAACTGGACGAACTTTGGAATTGTTAGCGCTGCCACTTCCGGGACCTCAGCTTACAGGGATGATGATGAGGTGATGGAGGATGCGGTCACTTCTAATCCGGGTATGATTTCTGCCATACTATCTTTCTTTGGTCGATTCAACTGCATCGTGCATCACTGGGTGACGTGATTTTGGCAATTTGAACTTTGTACAGCTCCCAACATTATTGACCTCCCTGATGATGATGAAGAGCCCGAGAGGTCTTTGACGAGGAAGAGTAGGCGAGCTCCTGTAAGTGAGGCGCTACAGTCGACGCCGAGGGCGGAACCAGTCATTCAGGACACTGGTGACGTCAATCGGGGTTCTGTTACCTTCGCGGAGCCCCTGTCGAGTGCCTTGCCTTCTTCTTCGACCGCTCAGGCCCCTGTCGACCCGCCTTCACTTTTTGCAACCCATCATGTCCCGGAGGACGAGGTGAATGCTGCTAGGGAAGCCATACGCCAGGCGGGCATTATGATGGAGAAGATGAAGACGGTGCGGGACGCTAGCCAAACCGCCTATGATGC
>NW_021261162.1:0-2760 GCF_002162155.2 Triticum dicoccoides
AGCAATTTCAGTGCAAATTGTGTGCAAGTTTTGGAAGTTTTCTCTTTTTCATTTTGTTTCTTCTTAAAGAGTTGTATTCTTTCTTAGAAAATTTCATTATTTTGATTTTGTATTTTTTTGAAAGGGTAATACCAATGCCATGAATACATTCTTTAATAGAAAACTTATTTTTTTACTGCTTTATTTTATTTTGGTTTTACTTTTCACTATTATATATTTATTCTTGCATATTATAAAAATGCAACTTCTGTGTAAGTTGTGTGCAATTTTTTTAATCATTTGTTTAATTTATTTTCCATTTTCTATCTTTTGGAATGGTTATACCAAAGCCAATAATTTGTGCAAATTTAATTTGTTTCTCCTTTAAAAAGTTCTTTTAGTTTTGCATTAGTTTTAGTATTAGTTATGCTCCGTCCGCATAACCAAATTAAAAAGCTAATGATGTGTGTCTGTGGTGCATGTGGTGTATGCATGTGGGCGCGTCTCCATGTTTTATGTGCGCGTGGTGCCTACATGTACGTGCTCTTGCGTCACAGCCTAGAATAGTTTTCGCCGCCAAATCCCACGTTGTTCATTCGGGCTTTGAGATAAATGTGTGGGGCTACTAGGTGGTTCAGAAAAAAGTGACTGACCCTAAAATAAAATCCAGTCGACTGGGCTATAGCTAGTCGATTTTGTGGCCGTCTGAGTCTGCTTTGAGATTTCTGTTGTTTTGCTTTTTCTGTGTCATTTCGGTGGCGAGTTGGACTGTATGGAATCGATTGGCCCTTATTTTTGGTCAGTCGAATTGCTTCGTGGGCTCGTTTTTGCTATTATGGGTTGCATTTTCTTTTTCTTTTTCTCTTTCCTTTATTGTTATTTCTTGTTTTTGTGGGTTTTTGGCCGAGTGTAATTATATACATAAAAATACTATATAATATGTGCCAAAATTTCGTGATTATATGATTATTTTTGCATATTACGATAAAGTGCAATTTTGGTGCGAAATTGTGCGCAATTTTTGTTATAAAATTTCTTTCTTCTTGATATTGCTTAGCCTTTACTTCATTTCCATTCTACTTTAAGGTTAATACCAATGCCACTATTCATTAATCTTAGATTTTAATTTTGCAAAAGTTCCACTATTAAATGCTTATTCTCGCATACTTTTTTAAAGTGCAATTTTTATGAATATTTCGTCCAAATTTTGTCACTGTTTGTTTTAGATTATTTTCCCAATTTTTGTTCTTAAATGGTAATACCAATGTCACTAATTCATTCTTCCTATGGAAATTTAATTCTTTCTTTTGTCGGTATTTTTGCTTCATTTTTTATTTTTGTTTTATATTTCTATGTGTTTTTCTTTTTTCCTTTTTTCTCTCCTTTATTGGTTTTTTGTGGTTTTTGCTGAGTGTAATTATATATAAGCAATACTATATAACATGTGCCAAAATTTCATGATTATATGATTATTTTTGCATATTACGATAAAGAGCAATTTCGGTGCAAAGTTGTGCCCAAGTTTTTCTTTTCTTTTCTTACTTCTTAAAGAAAATACATTATTTTAGTTACACCATGTGTAAACTATAGTAGAATGCGAAAAATGCATTATTATATGCTTATTCTTTGCATATTTCAAAATGTGCAATTTCAGTGCAAATTGTGTGTAAGTTTTGAAAGTTTTTTCATTTTTGTTTTCTCTCTTCTTAAAGGGTTTCATTCTTTCTTAGAAAACTTCATTATTTTGATTTTGTTTTAGCTTTTTCTGAAAGGGTAATACGAGTGCCATGAATTCATTCTTTCATAGAAAACTTCAATTTTTTAGTTTTTACTTCATATTTTTATTTTGTTTTAGTTTTCATTTCGTTTCTTTTGTAAGGGTAATACGAATGTCACTAATCTATTACTTTTTTAAACAGTTTTTTTGCAAAACTGACACTATAATATGCTCAGTTTTGCATAGTAATAACACATTTTCCAAATATAGGTATGTATAAAAATAAATATGTGTGAGTGCTATTGCATGCAATTATGTGTGAGTGCTATTGCACATGTATAAAAATAAATATACATGTGTGAGATTGCACATATAGCCACCATTGCATGCAACTATGTGTGAGAGTGATATCCATATGTCATCTACAAAGACTTGGCCAACTACTATACTAGAGCAGACAGTAATTAATGTGCAAAAAAGTAGGCTGGCTTGGTAGTATTGGATTGGCGCAGCCCATAGTCCAGCTTGCACGTGTGCGAACGCTGCGTGGGCTTGTGTGGCTGCCTAATTAATCATGCTTGATTGAGACTGGCCCAAAATTCATTTCAGTCGGTTGACAGCATCACGGCCAAGTTCAAGACAAGGTCTAAATGATCATGGCCAAGATATGTGTTCTTTCGAGCATATAGACCTATATATAAAGATCCATGGCACAACAAGTCCTTGTTATCGGATTGAGATGTTCTAATGAATGTGTCACAGGAACGACACAAGGGCAATGAGTCAAAGACTTCCGTTATGATGGTCATCATGCACTGACGGTGCAACGGTTGCATCAAAAAGATCAACGGTGGCGTGAAACTAATCACCCTTTCAGAAGGTACATATACAAATCGCTCAAATCAGCATTTCTTTGTCATGTGCTGATAGTAGTTTATTTTTGTAGGTGTAATTGTTTGTGTTTTCTGTAGCAATGCGTTTCCCAATGATCGAAATTTGGCCTTGGTGTTGTTACTTTGTTATTAAGGGGTGGTGAGGTATTGGCCTTTCACGCGGTCCATGGC
>NW_021261163.1:0-1056 GCF_002162155.2 Triticum dicoccoides
GAGTTTGTAATAGACCTCATTCCAGGAACCGTTCCGATTGCTAGAAGACCTTATAAGATGGCACCCCTAGAACTAGCCGAGCTTAAGAAACAACTCGATGAGTCCTTGAAAAAGGGTTTCATCCGACCTAGCTCTTCTCCGTGGGCTTGCCCCGTCCTATTCGTCAAGAAGAAGGATGGTACGGACCGGATGGTTGTAGATTACCGACCTGTTAATTTGGTCACAATCAAGAACAAATATCCACTTCCCAGGATCAACGACCTGTACGATCAGCTCGCTGGATCCTCAGTCTTCTCCAAAATGGATTTGAGGTTGGGCTACCATCAAATCAAAATCAGAAACGGGGACATTCCTAAAACGGCCTTTGTTACCCGTTATGGCCAATACGAGTACACCGTCATGTCCTTCGGTTTAACCAACGCTCCAGCCACCTTTTCTCGGTTAATGAACTCAATCTTCATGGAGTATTTGGATAAATTCGTCGTGGTTTACCTCGATGATATACTCATCTACTCCAGGAACGAGGAAGAACATGCCGAACATCTAAGGCTAGTGTTGCAGAAACTTCGAGAGCATCGCCTTTATGCCAAATTTTCTAAATGTGAATTCTGGTTGTCATAAGTGACCTATCTGGGTCATGTAATATCTGGTAAAGGTATTGCTGTTAACCCTGAGCGAGTTCAAGCCGTCCTTAATTGGACTCCACCTGAATCGGTCAAGCAAGTTCGGAGCTTTCTGGGCTTAGCGAGCTATTGTCGTCGCTTTGTCGAGAACTTCTCCAAGGTTGCTAAACCTCTAACCGAACTCCTCAAGAAAGATAAGAAGTTCGAGTGGACTCCACAATGTGAGCACAGCTTTCAGGAACTGAAAAGACGCCTGACTTCTGCTCCCGTACTGGTACCGCCAGACTTCTCTAAGGACTTTGTTATCTACTGCGACGCCTCGCGACAAGGACTAGGTTGCATTCTCATGCAAGATCGACACGTAATTGCCTACGCTTCACGGCAATTGCACCCACATGAGGAGAATTATCCTACCCATGATCTAGAGCTTGCA
>NW_021261164.1:0-1554 GCF_002162155.2 Triticum dicoccoides
CATTTCAAAATCCATATGAAACAGCAACAGTTGTCAATAGGCCAGCTTGTAAACGGTTCATCTTTACACTATCTCAATTTGAACGGTTCATTAAGAATAATCACTAATGAAGGTTTAATAGCACATGCAGTGCAAAAAGTTGAAACTGTATGAATTAGCACCCCAAAGAACACATGTTGGAAAAAATTAAGCCGATCTGGCAAATACGCATGGGCATGAATAACATTTTCCCCTCATGATTATCCTCCACATACATCATCTAAAAAACATCACAGGAAATTCGGATCTGCAAAAGAAAATTGCATACGTACAGACTATCAGAGAGCACTCTATTCTGGGTTCATCAACACAAATGATATACATCTCGATCCATCCATGCAGCCAAATCAGCCATGCCAAAGCAATAGAAGGAACAAGACTAAAATCGCCAAAAACGTGCAACTCTAGAACAGATGAACACCGGGTAGGAGAAAAAGCATAAGTACAGAACGTGTGATCCAGCCTCACCGAAACAATGGAGAAAATGATTTTTCCCAGCCAGATCCGTGGACGAGGAGGCCCTTACCCTGAGCAGATCCGGTGTTCCGCAAACTCGAGGTGATTTAGCTGCCGGAGTGGAAGATGAAGCTGGATCCGGGTGGTTTGGCCGCCAGCGTGGAAGAGGACGAGCGCTCCGGCCGTCTCTTCGGTCGGGGAGCGCGTTTGCCGACGATAACCACCGCACAGACGAGAAGAGAGGGAGGGGGGGAGGGCTAGGCGACTGGATAGGAATGAGGGCGAGGGAAAGAGAGCGCGTCACCGGAACAGGAGCTCTGGTCTGGTCCACACGGTAAGGCAGGAGGATGGGTTGGCATGGGATTCCTTCACCTGTGCCGTTTCAAACCAGCACCCATGGGCCAGTCTTTCTGGGCGCACGCGAACAGGCAAGTAGTATGGGCAGAACAGGATACGCCTAGGCATCCGATAGCTGTATTCCAGACCGTATTTCAGGTAGTAGGCCTGGCGCAAGCCTGCCACACACTGACACATTACAGATCCCCAAGCCCAAACAAACGGCCGGGATAGCGGCCTGCCTGTAGCACGGCCGCCAAAAGCCCTCCCTCTTCCTGATAGATACATGTACGATGTTCCTACATAGTATCTATCTATTATATAATTAAGACAAGAGCCAAACAAGCCATCACGTTCGTCCACACAGATTAAATATCTTAACCATTAACATTTTAATTTAAACAGTTGAGATTTGAAGACATAACATTACATACAAATGTTATGTATAGGCATACATTGTGTTGCACAACTAAGTCTGTCACGTTATTGCAAATAACGCGCTCAAGGTTAACCCCATCACGGTTTCACATAAAAAATGAAAACACTAACGCCCCACACGTGTGGCAACATTACAACTCGCCCACACGTGTGAATCACCCTCCAGTTAAGTTTGCACGAATCTTGACACACTAAGGCAGTTTTCGCGTGTCACGTAGGACAAGGCCGGTGTGTGAGCGTTGAAGAAGTCGCCCACACGTCCCACAGCACGCGGTTGCCAGCTGC
>NW_021261165.1:0-924 GCF_002162155.2 Triticum dicoccoides
AGTTTCAGCACTGATGGCTTTGTTGACAAGTTTCTGAAAAGATGTGCACTCATGCAGACGGAGGTCACGGCGAAGCTCAGGACTAAGGCCCTTACGGAACCTTGCTTGCTTCTTGGCGTCAGTAGAAACTTCCTCGGTTGCATATCGTGCGAGATTACCAAACTCCCTGCTGTAAGCATCCACAGAAAGTCGGCCTTGGGTGAAACTGCAAAATTCCTCACGTTTACGGTCCATGAGACCCTCCGGAATGTGATGTTCACGGAAAGCCTCGCTGAATTCAGCCCAAGTAGTGACATGGCCCGCTGGGCGCATAGCTCCATAATTTTCCCACCATAGACTGGCGGGGCCTTCAAGATGATATGCAGCAAAGGTGACCTTGTCAGCCTCCGCTACCTGCGCGGAGCGTAGTTTGTGAGCGATACTGCGAAGCCAGTCATCAGCATCGAGAGGCTCGACGGAGTGGTGGAACGTGGGTGGATGTAATTTGATAAAATCACTGAGTGACACCACGTTAGTCCTCTGATGGTGTGCTGTGTTCTGTTCAATACGCTCCAACAAACGGTTGGTCTCCCGCTTGTTTCTCTCAGCTTCCATCATAACCTCGGCTAGTGAAGGAGGATGAGGCAGATTTGCATCCCTGACTTCACTGCCTTCGGCCTGCTCTTGAGAAGCAGGGTTAGCGCGCGTGTTGACCATCCTAGGTAAACAAGACAATGATTTAGTCAGGATGATAAAATTCCGACATAGGATATAAAATGTAAGGTATAACTCGAAATGCAAGATGATCATCCGTATGACATGGTAGATACAGAAACTGCTTCTTTATTCCATCGTCATACACACCATACAGGGTTTAGTACAAGACCAAACAAGGTACTATTACGGTGAAAAGAGGATTACATCTCATCGGAGGCATTCCAAGCT
>NW_021261166.1:0-1484 GCF_002162155.2 Triticum dicoccoides
CCAGCAGGCCGTTGATGCTCTGCTTTTACACGACGACAGACGTCGCAATTAGCAATATACTGAGCAATTTCTCTCTTCATCCTAGTCCACCAGAACCTCTGGCGTAGGTCCTGATACATCTTAGTACTACCGGGATGAATGGTGAGAGGAGATTCATGAGCCTCCTTAAGGATCAACTGCCGTAGATGCTGGTTCTTGGGAACCACTAGACGGTTCTCAAAGTACACAACACCATGATCATTTGTGGAGAAACAACTAGCACCTCCGCTAGCAATGTTCTCTTTGATTTTAGATATTCCCTTATCTCGCTTTTGGGCAGCGATGATTTGATCCGTAAGAGTAGGTTTCGCCACCAAGGTGGAAAGAAAACCTTGAGGAACAATGTGAAGGTTAAGCTTCCGAAATTCCTCATGGAGAAGCAGTTGACTCTGTTGTAACTTCAGGTTGTTACAATAAGATTTACGACTTAGCGCATCAGCCATGACGTTGGCTTTTCCTGGGGTGTAAGTTATTCCTAAGTCGAAATCTGTG
This sequence comes from Triticum dicoccoides, assembly GCF_002162155.2. Taxonomy (NCBI): domain Eukaryota; kingdom Viridiplantae; phylum Streptophyta; class Magnoliopsida; order Poales; family Poaceae; genus Triticum; species Triticum dicoccoides. The sequence goes on from NW_021261166.1 coordinate 532, forward strand.
ATCAACTCGACCCAACGTCTTTGCCTGAGATTCAAATCCGGTTGGGTGAAGATGTACTTCAGACTTTGGTGATCAGTGAATATTTCGCAACGATTACCGAGGAGGTAATGTCGCCATGTCTTAAGTGCATAGACTACGGCTGCAAGCTCTAGATCATGAGTAGGATAATTCTCCTCATGTGGGTGCAATTGCCGTGAAGCGTAAGCAATTACATGTCGATCTTGCATGAGAATCCAACCTAGTCCTTGTCGCGAGGCGTCGCAGTAGATAACAAAGTCCTTGGAGAAGTCTGGCGGTACCAGTACGGGAGCAGAGGTCAGGCGTCTTTTCAGTTCCTGAAAGCTGTGCTCACATTGTGGAGTCCACTCGAACTTCTTATCTTTCTTGAGGAGTTCGGTTACAGGTTTGGCAACTTTGGAGAAGTTCTCGACAAAGCGACGACAGTAGCTCGCTAAACCCAGAAAGCTCCGAACTTGCTTGACCGATTCAGGTGGAGTCCAATTATGGACGGCTTGAACTCGCTCAGGGTTAACAGCAATACCTTTACCAGATATTACATGACCCAGATAGGTCACTTCTGACAACCAGAATTCACATTTAGAAAATTTGGCATAAAGGCGATGCTCTCGAAGTTTCTTCAACACTAGCCTTAGATGTTCGGCATGTTCTTCCTCGTTCTTGGAGTAGATGAGTATATCATCGAGGTAAACCACGACGAATTTATCCAAATACTCCATGAAGATTGAGTTCATTAACCGAGAAAAGGTGGCTGGAGCGTTGGTTAATCCGAAGGACATGACGGTGTACTCGTATTGCCCATAACGAGTAACAAAGGCCGTTTTAGGAATGTCCCCGTTTCTGATTTTGATTTGATGGTAGCCCAACCTCAAATCCATCTTGGAGAAGACTGAGGATCCAGCGAGCTGATCGTACAGGTCGTTGATCCTGGGAAG
>NW_021261167.1:0-8881 GCF_002162155.2 Triticum dicoccoides
CTGGCTTCGCCCGGCGGCGCCACCGGGCGGCGGCGAGGGAGGTGGGCAGAGGAGGGAGGAGAGAGGCGGCGGCCGGGATGGGTTCCCCTCGGGGCGCCCACGGGAGCGCCGCGAGAGGGGCGCCGCGAGAGACGGCGAAGCCTAAATTTTAGACATGGATGCATACAGAATTAGTACATCACCAGTCGCCCTGTAGCCCGAGTAAATCCGATTTGAACTAGACACGAACCCACCGGCCGGCACCGTTGTGGTGCAACCAGTGCATCTTCGATACAGACGCGAGGATAACTAGATCGCACGAAGCCACCGGTCGGCGGAGGGAGGGGGTAGCCATGGCGGAGCTCGCGTCGGGTGCGGTGAGCTCGCTACTGGGCGTCATCCGCAATGAGGCGCTGCTGCTGGGCCGCGTCCGGCACGACGTGCAGTTCATCCGGGAGGAGATGGAGAGCATGCAGAGCTTCTTGACACATTTGTCAAAGAAGGCGCCTGCCGGTGGCGAGCACGACGAGCAGATCCGCACCTGGATGAACCAGGTCCGGCTGCTCGCCCAGGACAGCAACAACTGCGTCGATCTGTATCTGTACCGCGGCAACCCCGACCTTCATCTCGCCAGGGGCGGCCTCCGGCGCTACGTCGCTTGGCTTCCCTGGTTCGTGCACAAGATGATCGCCCAGCGTCGGGCGGCCACCCAGCTACGGACGCTCAGGGAACGAGCCCGTGACATCGGTGAACGGCGATTGAGGTACAGTATATAAGCTCTCTATTTTTCACTTCATTTTTTTGCATGGTATTTTACCCTTCATTTTCAAAACACTGGCCACGTTTGCATACAAAGTATTTTTAAGTGTTTTTTATACACTTCTGTTTTAATACACCCTGAAATACAAAGAGGGCTAAGATTGCCCTATACCCCTTGATAACGAGGAGCACGATGTGCACATTTCAAAGAAGTGCCCGCCCGCCCGCCCTTGGCTTATATGTATACGGATACGGAATTTTTTTGTTCGGTGTGGGAAGACGTGCGGCACGAGACATCCTGTGAATCACGCCACATGCAGGAGGTTCCTGTCCTGTCGGCGTTAATGCCGTTGCGACCTGCGTCGCCACCGCCGCCTCACTGATAGGTCCAACTGCCTCGCCGCCGCATGCGGCGGCTTGCATTAACACCTATGCATGCCGCCCGCGTCCCTCGTCTTTCCCACCACCATTAATGGCGTGCACCAGCCGGCAGCCATGTGTCGCCTCGCCTGCCAGCGGTCGATTGCTACCTCCTCGGCTGCTGCGCTGTAGCCTCTCTTGCAGCACACGTCTGCTCGCATTAACGCCGCCGCCTGCCGCCCGCGTCCTGTCATCTCGCCTGCGCAGAGCTTTGTAGGCTGAGGCGACGACCTAGGGTGGTGAGGCAACGTCGATCGATGGCCTAATGTGCTGCCTATGTCGTCGGTTGGTTGTTCCTGATCTACAGGTCATTCCCCTTTAGACCATCACCCCCACTATTTTCGCCCCCTCCGAATGTCTTTAGCGGTGATCGCTGGCCAACAGTTGATCTAGCATCGGTCAAGGACATACCAGTCAACATGCTGGAGGGGTGGCTCAGTCTCAGTCAATGGGAAACCCTTGGATGGCTTTGCTGGCCATGATGGTGTCAACTCAAGATGGCAATGGGCCCCCCGAAACCCGGGTCCCCGCGTGTTTTTTCCCTATTAGGGGATGGGGATGGGCCTCTTTTCATCCCCGCGGGGCTGTTGCTGGGCACATTATACAACCCGGCATTTTTCGTGGGTTTACACCTGTTAACGTAATCCCGGAACCCGAAACCCGACAATACCCGGCCAAGATATGCACATTGTTGGAGGAGTACAATCTTGAGAGTGATGATGATCATAGATAGCCATCTTCCTCATTGTTGAACCATGTATGGCTGAAATACACCCATGTTTATTGCTGAAATATGCTTATCTTTGTTGCTAAAATGGGGTATTGTATTGTGCTGAAAAAAGTGTTGGGGAACGTTGCAGAAAATTAAAAATTTTCCTACGGTTTCACCAAGATCCATCTATGAGTTCATCTAAGCAACGAGTCAAGGGAGTGAGTTTGCATCTACATACCACTGTAGATCGCGTGCGGAAGCGTTCAAGGGGATGGTGATGATGGAGTCGTACTCGCCGTGATTCAGATCACCGATGACCAAGTGCTGAACGGACAGCACCTCCGCGTTCAACACACGTACGGGACGGGAGACGTATCCTCCTTCTTGATCCAGCAAGGGGGAAGGAGAGGCTGATGATAATCCAGCAGCACGACGGCGTGGTGGTGGATACAGCAGAACTCCGGCAGGGCTTTGCCAAGCTGCTGCGGGAGGAGGACGAGGTGTAGCAAGGGAAGGGAGGCGCCAAAGCACAGGGTGTAGCTGCCCTCCCTTTGCCCTCCTTTATATAGGCCCCCAGGGGGGGCGCCGGCCTTGGGAGATCCAATCTCCCAAGGGGGCGGCGGCCAGGGGGGTGGAGTGCCCCCCAAGACATGTGGTGTGCCCCCCCCACCCTAGGGTTTCAACCCTAGGCGCAGGGGGTGGGCCTAGGGGGTTGCACCAGCCCACTATGGGCTGATTCCCCTCCTACTTCAGCCCATGGGGCCCTCCGGGATGGGTGGCCCCACCCGGTGGACCCCCGGGACCCTTCCGGTGGTCCCGGTACATTACCGGGTGACCCCGAAACTTTCCCGATGGCCGAAATACCACTTCCTATATATAATTATTTACCTCCGGACCATTCCAAAACTCCTCGTGACGTCCGGAATCTCATCTGGGACTCCGAACAACATTCGGTATGCTGCATACTCATATTCATACAACCCTAGCGTCACCGAACCTTAAGTGTGTAGACCCTACGGGTTCGGGAGACACGTAGACATGATCGAGACGACTCTCGGGCAATAACCAACAGCGGGATCTGGATACCCATGTTGGCTCCCACATGCTCCTCGATGATTTCATCGGATGAACCACGATGTCGAGGATTAAACAACCCTGTATACAATTCCCTTTGTCAATCGGTACGTTACTTGCCCGAGACTCGATCGTCGGTATCCCAATACCTCGTTCAGTCTCGTTACCGGCAAGTCACTTTACTCGTACCGTAATGCATGATCCCATGAACAACCACTTGGTCACTTCGAGCTCATTATGATGATGCATTACCGAGTGGGCCCAGAGATACCTCTCCGTCATACGGAGTGACAAATCCCAGTCTCGATCCGTGTCAACCCAACAGACACTTTCGGAGATACCTGTAGTGCACCTTTATAGTCACCCAGTTATGTTGTGACGTTTGGTACACCCAAAGCACTCCTACGGTATCCGGGAGTTACACGATCTCATGGTCAAAGGAAAAGATACTTGACATTGGAAAAGCTCTAGCAAACGAACTACACGATCTTGTGCTATGCTTAGGATTGGGTCTTGTCCATCACACCATTCTCCTAATGATGTGATCCCGTTATCAATGACATCCAATGCCCATAGCTAGGAAACCATGACTATCTGTTGATCAACGAGCTAGTCAACTAGAGGCTTACTAGGGACATATTGTGGTCTATGTATTCACACGTGTATTACGATTTTCAGATAATACAGTTATAGCATGAATAAAGACAATTATCACGAACAAAGAAATATAATAATAATACTTTTATTATTGCCTCTAGGGCATATTTCCAACAGTCTCCCACTTGCACTAGAGTCAATAATCTAGTTACATTGTGATGAATCAAACACCCATGGAATTCTGATGTTGATCATGTTTTGCCCTAGGGAGAGGTTTAGTCAACGGATCTGCTACATTCAGGTCCGTATGTACTTTACAAATATCTATGTCTCCATCTTGAACATTTTCACGAATGGAGTTGAAGCGACGCTTGATGTGCCTTGTCTTCCTGTGAAACCTGGGCTCCTTGGCAAGTGCAATAGCTCCAGTGTTGTCACAAAAGAGTTTGATTGGCCCCGACGCATTGGGTATGACTCCTAGGTCGGTGATGAACTCCTTCACCCATATTGCTTCATGTGCTGCATCCGAGGCTGCCATGTACTCCGCTTCACATGTAGATCCCGCCACGACGCTCTGCTTGCAACTGCACCAGCTTACTGCCCCACCATTCAAAATATACACGTATCCGGTTTGTGACTTTGAGTCATCCAGATCTGTGTCGAAGCTAACGTCGACGTAACCCTTTACGACGAGCTCTTCGTCACCTCCATAAACGAGAAACATTTCCTTAGTCCTTTTCAGGTACTTCAGGATATTCTTGACCGCTGTCCAGTGTTCCTTGCCGGGATTACTTTGGTACCTTCCTACAAAACTTACGACAAGGTTTACATCAGGTCTGGTACACAGCATGGCATACATAATAGATCATATGGCTGAAGCATAGGGGATGACACTCATCTCTTCTTTATCTTTTGTCGTGGTCGGGCATTGAGCCGCGCTCAATCTCACACCTTGCAAAACAGGCAAGAACCCTTTCTTGGACTGATCCATTTTGAACTTCTTCAAAATCTTATCAAGGTATGTGCTTTGTGAAAGACCTATGAGGCGTCTTGATCTATCTCTATAGATCTTGATGCCTAATATATAAGCAGCTTCTCCAAGGTCCTTCATTGAAAAACTCTTATTCAAGTAGGCCTTGATGCTGTCCAAGAGTTCTATATCATTTCCCATCAAAAGTATGTCATCTACATATAATATGAGAAATGCTACAGAGCTCCCACTCACTTTCTTGTAAACGCAGGCTTCTTCATAAGTCTGCGTAAACCCAAACGCTTTGATCATCTCATCAAAGCAAATGTTCCAACTCCGAGATGCTTGCACCAGCCCATAAATCGAGCGTTGGAGCTTGCACACCTTGTCAGCATTCTTGGGATCGACAAAACCTTCCGGCTGCATCATATACAATTCTTCCTTAAGGAAACCATTAAGGAATGCCGTTTTGACGTCTATTTGCCATATTTCATAATCGTAGAATGCGGCAATTGCTAACATGATTCGGACGGACTTCAGCTTCGCTACCGGTGAGAAAGTCTCATCGTAGTCAACCCCTTGAACTTGTCGATAACCCTTAGCGACAAGCCGAGCTTTATAGATGGTCACATTACCATCCGCGTCTGTCTTCTTCTTAAAGATCCATTTATTTTCTATGGCTCGCCTCTCAACGGGCAAGTCAGTCAAAGTCCATACTTCGTTTTCATACATGGATCCTATCTCGGATTTCATGGCTTCCAGCCATTTGTCGGAATCCGGGCCCGCCATCGCTTCTTCATAGTTCGAAGGTTCACCGTTGTCTAACAACATGATTTCCAAGACAGGGTTGCCGTACCACTCTGGTGCGGAACGTGTCCTTATGGACCTTCGAATTTCAGTAGGAGCTTGATCAGAAGTATCTTGATCATTATCATCAACTTCCTCTCTAGTCGGTGCAGGCACCTCAGGAACATTTTCTTGAGTTGCGCCAGTTTCCGGTTCAAGAGGTAATACTTCATCAAGTTCTACTTTCCTCCCACTTACTTCTTTCGAGAGAAACTCTTTCTCCAGAAAGAGTCCATTCTTGGCAACAAAGATCTTGCCTTCGGATCTTAGGTAGAAGGTATACCCAATGGTTTCCTTAGGGTATCCTATGAAGACGCATTTTTCCGACTTGGGTTCGAGCTTCTCAGGTTGAAGTTTCTTGACATAAGCATCGCATCCCCAAACTTTTAGAAACGACAGCTTAGGTTTCTTGCCAAACCATAATTCATACGGTGTCGTCTCAACGGATTTAGACGGAGCCCTATTTAAAGTGAATGTAGCTGTCTCTAGAGCGTATCCCCAAAATGATAGCGGTAAATCGGTAAGAGACATCATAGACCGCACCATATCCAATAGAGTGCGATTACGACGTTCGGACACACCGTTACGCTGAGGTGTTCCAGGCGGCGTGAGTTGTGAAATGATTCCACATTTCCTTAAGTGTGTACCAAATTCGTGACTTAAATATTCTCCCCCACGATCTGATCGTAGGAACTTTATCTTTCGGTCACGTTGATTCTCTACCTCATTTTGAAATTCCTTGAACTTTTCAAAGGTCTCAGACTTGTGTTTCATTAAGTAGACATACCCATATCTACTCAAGTCCTCAGTGAGAGTGAGAACATAACGATATCCTCCGCGAGCCTCAACGCTCATTGGACCGCACACATCAGTATGTATGATTTCCAACAAGTTGGTCGCCCGCTCCATTGTTCCGGAGAATGGAGTCTTGGTCATCTTGCCCATGAGGCATGCCTCGCATGTGTCAAACGATTCATAATCTAGAGACTCTAAAAGTCCATCAGCATGGAGCTTCTTCATGCGCTTGACACCAATGTGACCAAGGCGGCAGTGCCACAAGTATGTGGGACTATCGTTATCAACTTTACATCTTTTGGTATTCACACTATGAATATGTGTAATATTACGTTCGAGATTCATTAAGAATAAACCATTGACCATCGGAGCATGACCATAAAACATATCTCTCATATAAATAGAACAATCATTATTCTCGGATTTAAATGAGTAGCCATCTCGTATTAAACGAGATCCTGATACAATGTTCATGCTCAAACTTGGCACTAAATAAAAATTATTAAGGTTTATAACTAATCCCGTAGGTAAATGTAGAGGTAGCGTGCCGACGGCGATCACATCGACCTTGGGACCATTCCCGACGCGCATCGTCACCTCGTCCTTCGCCAGTCTCCGTTTATTCCGCAGCTCCTACTGTGAGTTACAAATATGAGCAACGGCACCGGTATCAAATACCCAGGAGTTACTACGAGTACTGGTAAGGTACACATCAATTACATGTATATCAAATATACCTTTGATGTTGCCTGCCTTCTTGTCCGCTAAGTATTTGGGGCAGCTCCGCTTCCAGTGACCCTTCCCTTTGCAATAAAAGCACTCCGTCTCAGGCTTGGGTCCATTCTTTGACTTCTTTCCGGCAACTTGCTTACCGGGCGCGGCAACATCCTTGCCGTCTTTCTTGAAGTTCTTCTTTCCCTTGCCCTTCTTGAACTTAGTGGTTTTATTGACCATCAACACTTGATGTTCCTTCTTGATTTCTACCTCTGCTGATTTCAGCATAGCAAATACCTCAGGAATGGTCTTTTCCATCCCCTGCATATTGTAGTTCATCACAAAGCTCTTGTAGCTTGGTGGGAGCGACTGAAGGATTCTGTCAATGACCGCCTCATCAGGGAGATTAACTCCCAGCTGAGTCAAGCGGTTATGTAACCCAGACATAGTGAGTATGTGCTCACTGACAGAACTATTTTCCTCCATCTTACAGCTGAAGAACTTGTCGGAGACCTCATATCTCTCGATCCGGGCATGAGCTTGAAAAACCATTTTCAGCTCTTCGAACATCTCATATGCTCCATGTCTCTCAAAACGCTTTTGGAGCCCCGGTTCTAAGCTGTAAAGCATGCCGCACTGAACGAGGGAGTAGTCATCAACATGTGTCTGCCAAGCGTTCATAACGTCTTGGTTCTGTGGGACGGGTGGATCACCTAGCGGTGCTTGTAGGACATAATCTTTCTTGGCAGCTATGAGGATGATCCTCAGGTTCCGGACCCAGTCCATATAGTTGCTGCCATCATCTTTTAGCTTGGTTTTCTCTAGGAACGCGTTGAAATTGAAGACAACGTTGGCCATCTGATCTACAAGACATATTGTAAAGATTTTAGACTAAGTTCATGATAATTAAGTTCATCTAATCAAATTATGAATGAATTCCCACTCATATTAGACATCCCTCTAGTCATCTAAGTGTTACACGATCCGAGTCGACTAGGCCGTGTCCGATCATCACGTGAGACGGACTAGTCATCGTCGGTGAACATCTTCATGTTGATCGTATCTTCCATACGACTCGTGTTCGACCTTTCGGTCTCTGTGTTCCGAGGCCATGTCTGTACATGCTAGACTCGTCAAGTTAACCCTAAGTGTTTTGCATGTGTAAAACTGTCTTACACCCGTTGTATGTGAACGTAAGGATCTATCACACCCGATCATCACGTGGTGCTTCGAAACGACGAACTTTAGCAACGGTGCACAGTTAGGGGAGAACACTTCTTAAAATTGTTGTAAGGGATCATCTTATTTACTACCGTCGTTCTAAGTAAACAAGATGCTAAACATGATAAACATCACATGCAATCAAATAATAATAGTGACATGATATGGCCAATATCACATAGCTCCTTTGATCTCCATCTTGGGGCTCCATGATCATCTTGTCACCGGCTTGACACCATGATCTCCATCATCATGATCTCCATCATCGTGTCTCCATGAAGTTGCTCGCCAACTATTACTTCTACTACTATGGCTAACGCGTTTAGCAATAAAGTAAAGTAATTTACATGGCGTTCTTCAATGACACGCAGGTCATTACAAAAATAAAGACAACTCCTATGGCTCCTGCCGGTTGTCATACTCATCGACATGCAAGTCGTGATTCCTATTACAATAGCATGAACAACTCATACATCACATATAGATCATTCATCATTCATCACAACTTTGGCCATATCATATCACAAAGCACTTGCTGCAAAAACAAGTTAGACGTCCTCTAATTGTTGTTGCAAGTTTTACGTGGCTGAATTAGGGTTCTAGCAAGAACGTTTTCTTACCTACGTGAAAGTCACAACGTGATTTGTCAACTTCTATTTACCCTTCATAAGGACCCTTTTCATCGAATCCGCTCCAACTAAAGTAGGAGAGACAGACACCCGCCAGCCACCTTATGCAACTAGTGCATGTTAGTCGGTGGAACCGGTCTCACATAAGCATACGTGTAAGGTTGA
>NW_021261168.1:0-1180 GCF_002162155.2 Triticum dicoccoides
ACACATACCAAGCATTTCAAACATACACACAATATGCTCGATATGTGCAAATACAACAAGGCATCACAACATGACTCTATGACACAAGTACTTTATTTAAGGCTCAGAGAGCCATACATAACATACACAAAGGTACGGGTCACACGACCCAGCATTCAAGTCATACAGTCATACAAACCAGCAGCGGAAGTAACTTGTCTGAGTACAGACAACTAGTAAAATAAAAGAGGCTTGGAAAGCCTAGCTATACTACGAGGTCCTTCACAAGCTCAGGATCACCACCTGGGCCTTAGCCTACTCATTGATGTCAACGTCTACGTAGAACCCATCAGAAGGGGTTGCAGCATCTTCTGTAAAAAATGTAAATTATAGCAACATGAGTACAAAGGTACTCAGCAAGACTTACATCAGATCCTACATACATGCATATTATCAAGAAGGGTTGGTGGAGTTGTTGCAGCAAGCCAGCTTTGACTCTTGGCTAGGCTAACCTACGAGACTCCAACTCGAAATGGTTTTGCGCACACGAGTCCACTACTCACCAATTCAATACACTACCGAGGATCCACCTCCGTCTTCCTACGGAAGAGCCATCCTCGGCACTCACCCTTATCTTGAGGTTTTTAGTAGTTTCCATTTACTTGTCTATGAACTGTATAGGCAACCAAGTAGTCCTTTACCGCGGACGCGGCTATTCGAATAGATCATGATAACCCTGCAAGGGTGTACTTCTTCATACACGCTCTCACCACTTACTGTCGTTTACACGACATGTACTCGGCAACCTTCAAGCGGAAGCCCAACGTGGGTGTCGGCCACGACCTACCTAACCACCTAAGCCTCCAGTCCAGGTTTATCGCCTATCCAGGTTCCATCCGCAGGGAGTCCGGCCGAGGTTTCCCATACGGCCCCGAACGATGTGAACAGGGTTCCCGAGATACCTAACGGGTATTCGGTACACCCGGCCACGTACCTACCGCATCACAGCCCACCCCTACGGTCAGCGCTGTCCACGGCCTCCAGTAGGCTACAAACACCAGAAACTACTTGCAACTCCTGGACGGAGAACTAGGGTGAATAAGAAGCCGAGAGGGTCCATTGGTTTCGGGCCCAATGCATGGTAGTAGCTGATTCTTAAATCACACATACAGATCTCAGTGCTTAAGGTCGGCTTCAATGA
>NW_021261169.1:0-1811 GCF_002162155.2 Triticum dicoccoides
ATTTCGGCCATCGGGAAAGTTTCGGGGTCACCCGGTAATGTACCGGGACCACCGGAAGGGTCCCGGGGGTCCACCGGGTGGGGCCACCCATCCCGGAGGGCCCCATGGGCTGAAGTAGGAGGGGAATCAGCCCATAGTGGGCTGGTGCAACCCCCTAGGCCCACCCCCTGCGCCTAGGGTTGAAACCCTAGGGTGGGGGGGGCACACCACATGTCTTGGGGGGCACTCCACCCCCCTGGCCGCCGCCCCCTTGGGAGATTGGATCTCCCAAGGCCGGCGCCCCCCCTGGGGGCCTATATAAAGGAGGGCAAAGGGAGGGCAGCTACACCCTGTGCTTTGGCGCCTCCCTTCCCTTGCTACACCTCGTCCTCCTCCCGCAGCAGCTTGGCAAAGCCCTGCCGGAGTTCTGCTGTATCCACCACCACGCCGTCGTGCTGCTGGATTATCATCAGCCTCTCCTTCCCCCTTGCTGGATCAAGAAGGAGGATACGTCTCCCGTCCCGTACGTGTGTTGAACGCGGAGGTGCTGTCCGTTCAGCACTTGGTCATCGGTGATCTGAATCACGGCGAGTACGACTCCATCATCACCATCCCCTTGAACGCTTCCGCACGCGATCTACAGTGGTATGTAGATGCAAACTCACTCCCTTGACTCGTTGCTTAGATGAACTCATAGATGGATCTTGGTGAAACCGTAGGAAAATTTTTAATTTTCTGCAACGTTCCCCAACACTTTTTTCAGCACAATACAATACCCCATTTTAGCAACAAAGATAAGCATATTTCAGCAATAAACATGGGTGTATTTCAGCCATACATGGTTCAACAATGAGGAAGATGGCTATCTATGATCATCATCACTCTCAAGATTGTACTCCTCCAACAATGTGCATATCTTGGCCGGGTATTGTCGGGTTTCGGGTTCCGGGATTACGTTAACAGGTGTAAACCCACGAAAAATGCCGGGTTGTATAATGTGCCCAGCAACAGCCCCGCGGGGATGAAAAGAGGCCCATCCCCATCCCCTAATAGGGAAAAAACACGCGGGGACCCGGGTTTCGGGGGGCCCATTGCCATCTTGAGTTGACACCATCATGGCCAGCAAAGCCATCCCAGGGTTTCCCATTGACTGAGACTGAGCCACCCCTCCAGCATGTTGACTGGTATGTCCTTGACCGATGCTAGATCAACTGTTGGCCAGCGATCACCGCTAAAGACATTCGGAGGGGGCGAAAATAGTGGGGGTGATGGTCTAAAGGGGAATGACCTGTAGATCAGGAACAACCAACCGACGACATAGGCAGCACATTAGGCCATCGATCGACGTTGCCTCACCACCCTAGGCCGTCGCCTCAGCCTACAAAGCTCTGCGCAGGCGAGATGACAGGACGCGGGCGGCAGGCGGCGGCGTTAATGCGAGCAGACGTGTGCTGCAAGAGAGGCTACAGCGCAGCAGCCGAGGAGGTAGCAATCGACCGCTGGCAGGCGAGGCGACACATGGCTGCCGGCTGGTGCACGCCATTAATGGTGGTGGGAAAGACGAGGGACGCGGGCGGCATGCATAGGTGTTAATGCAAGCCGCCGCATGCGGCGGCGAGGCAGTTGGACCTGTCAGTGAAGCGGCGGTGGCGACGCAGGTCGCAACGGCATTAACGCCGACAGGACAGGAACCTCCTGCATGTGGCGTGATTCACAGGATGTCTCGTGCCGCACGTCTTCCCACACCGAACAAAAAAATTCCGTATACGTATACATATAAGCCAAGGGCGGGCGGGCGGGCACTTCTTTGAAATGTGCACATCGTGCTCCTC
>NW_021261170.1:0-1623 GCF_002162155.2 Triticum dicoccoides
AATCGACCAAACTTGCGAGTGTTGTTGACCAAAACGTAATGGCACCCTGGGGTTCAAAAACTATGGAAATCACTTCGGGGCCCCAAAATGGTGAGTAATAGTCCACGAAAACGGCCGAAATTGGACAAAACTGTGAGTATTGACGACGCACACGTAAACACACCCGGGGATCATCAATCGAGGAAGTCGCTTTGGGAAACCAAAACAGTGAGTAATAGTCCAGGAAATGAGCCAGAATTGGCCACAATTACGTGTGTTGATGACCGACACATAAGCGCACCTTGGGGTTCGATAACTATGGAAACCGCTTTGGGACCCAAAATGGTGAGTAATAGTCAACAAAATGGGTCAAAATTGGACAAAACTGTGAGTGTTGACGACGGACACGTAAACGCACCCCGAGAATTGTCAATCATGGAAATCACTCTGGGGCCCCAAAAGGTGAGTAATAGTGCATGAAACGGACCAGAATCAGCCAAAAATGTGAGTGTTGATGACCGACACGTAAAAGCGCCCCAGGGTTCGTATGTCGTGGAAATCACTTTGGGACCCGAAACAGTGAGTAATAATCCACGAAACGGGCCAGAATCAGCCAAAATTGTGTGTTGATGACCGACACATAAACGCACCCTGGGGTTTTTCAATCGTGGAGATCACTCCGGATCCCAAAACAGTGATTAATAGTCCACAAAACGGGACAGAATCGGCTAAAATTGCGAGTGTTGATGACATACACGTAATCGCACCCTGGGCTTCGTCAATCATGGAAATCACACTGGGACCCCAAACAGGCAGTTACAGTCCATGAAACGGGCCAGAATCGACCAAACTTGCGAGTGTTGTTGACCAAAACGTAATGGCACCCTGGGGTTCAAAAACTATGGAAATCACTTTGGGGCCCCAAAATGGTGAGTAATAGTCCACGAAAACGGCCGAAATTGGACAAAACTGTGAGTATTGACGACGCACACGTAAACACACCCGGGGATCATCAATCGAGGAAGTCGCTTTGGGAAACCAAAACAGTGAGTAATAGTCCAGGAAATGAGCCAGAATTGGCCACAATTACGTGTGTTGATGACCGACACATAAGCGCACCTTGGGGTTCGATAACTATGGAAACCGCTTTGGGACCCAAAATGGTGAGTAATAGTCAACAAAATGGGTCAAAATTGGACAAAACTGTGAGTGTTGACGACGGACACGTAAACGCACCCCGAGAATTGTCAATCATGGAAATCACTCTGGGGCCCCAAAAGGTGAGTAATAGTGCATGAAACGGACCAGAATCAGCCAAAAATGTGAGTGTTGATGACCGACACGTAAAAGCGCCCCAGGGTTCGTATGTCGTGGAAATCACTTTGGGACCCGAAACAGTGAGTAATAATCCACGAAACGGGCCAGAATCAGCCAAAATTGTGTGTTGATGACCGACACATAAACGCACCCTGGGGTTTTTCAATCGTGGAGATCACTCCGGATCCCAAAACAGTGATTAATAGTCCACAAAACGGGACAGAATCGGCTAAAATTGCGAGTGTTGATGACATACACGTAATCGCACCCTGGGCTTCGTCAATCATGGAAATCACACTGGGACCCCAAACAGGCAGTTACAGTCCA
>NW_021261171.1:0-2072 GCF_002162155.2 Triticum dicoccoides
ATTTTGCAGGAGTTCGCTGATGTTTTTCCACAAGACGTGCCACCGGGATTACCGCCTATTCGAGGGATTGAGCATCAGATTGACTTAATTCCCGGTGCTTCACTGCCAAACCGTGCACCATACCGTACCAATCCAGAGGAGACGAAGGAGATTATGCGTCAAGTACAAGAGCTTCTCGACAAAGGTTATATACGCGAATCCCTTAGTCCTTGTGCTGTTCCTATTATTCTAGTGCCGAAAAAGGATGGTACATCACGTATGTGTGTTGATTGTAGAGGCATTAATAATATTACTATTCGTTATCGTCATCCTATTCCTAGGCTAGATGATATGCTTGATGAATTGAGTGGCTCTACAATATTCTCCAAAGTTGATTTGCGTAGTGGCTACCATCAAATTCGTATGAAATTGGGAGATGAATGGAAAACAGCATTTAAAACTAAGTTTGGATTATATGAGTGTTTAGTCATGCCTTTTGGGTTAACTAATGCACCTAGTACTTTCATGAGATTAATGAACGAAGTTTTACGTGCTTTCATTGGACGATTTGTGGTAGTTTACTTTGATGACATATTGATTTATAGCAGATCTTTGGAAGAACATTTGGAACATTTACGTGCTGTTTTTATTGCTCTACGTGATGCACGTTCGTTTGGTAACCTTGGGAAGTGCACCTTTTGCACCGACCGAGTATCTTTTCTTGGCTATGTTGTTACTCCACAGGGAATTGAAGTTGATAAAGCCAAGATTGAAGCTATTGAGAGTTGGCCGCAGCCCAAAACGGTCACACAAGTGAGGAGTTTTCTTGGCCTCGCTGGATTCTAGAGGCGTTTTGTGAGAGATTTCAGCACCATTGCTGCACCTCTCAATGAGCTTACAAAGAAAGATGTGCCTTTTCTTTGGGGTACTGCACAGGAAGAAGCCTTCATGGTATTGAAAGATAAGTTGACACATGCTCCTTTACTCCAACTTCCTGATTTTAATAAGACTTTTGAGCTTGAATGTGATGCTAGTGGAATTGGATTAGGAGGTGTGTTATTACAAGATGGCAAACCTGTTGCATACTTTTCTGAAAAATTGAGTGGGCCTAGTCTGAATTATTCTACTTATGATAAAGAATTATATGCTCTTGTTCGGACTTTAGAAACATGGCAACATTATTTATGGCCCAAAGAATTTGTTATACATTCTGATCATGAATCTTTGAAACATATTAAAAGTCAAGCTAAACTGAATCGTAGACATGCTAAATGGGTTGAATTCATTGAGACTTTCCCTTATGTCATTAAACACAAGAAGGGAAAAGAAAATGTTATTGCTGATGCATTGTCTCGTCGCTATACTATGCTTTCACAACTTGACTTCAAAATATTTGGTTTGGAGACCATCAAAGATCAATCTGTGCATGATGCTGATTTTAAAGATGTAATGCAGAATTGTAAAGAAGGAAGAATGTGGAACAAGTGATGAGGACATGACTACCTTGGATATGACCAAAAATATTGCATATATGCATATTTGTCAGGTGATTTCTAGTGCAAACTATTCAATAATCTTCTGGTCATATCCAAGGTAGTCATGTCCTCATCAACAAGTTTGTTGTTAACGATGGATTTGTGTTTCGTGCTAACAAGCTATGCATTCCAGCTAGCTCCGTTCGTCTTTTGTTGTTGCAGGAGGCGCATGGAGGAGGATTAATGGGACACTTTGGCGTGAAGAAGACGGAGGACGTACTTGCTACACATTTCTTTTGGCCAAAGATGAGACGGGATGTTGAGCGTTTTATTGCTCGCTGCACTACATGTCAAAAAGCTAAGTCACGACTCAATCCTCATGGTTTATATATGCCTTTGCCTGTACCTAGTGTTCCTTGGGAGGATATATCTATGGACTTTGTTTTAGGTTTACCTCGAACAAAGAAGGGGAGGGATAGCATATTTGTTGTCGTGGATAGATTCTCGAAAATGGCACACTTTATACCATGTCATAAAAGCGATGATGCTGTTAATGTTGCTGATTTGTTCTTTCATGAAATTATTCGCTTGCATGGTGTGCCAAATACTATTGTTTCA
>NW_021261172.1:0-2178 GCF_002162155.2 Triticum dicoccoides
CATCAAGAAATTCTCCGCTAAGAGCAGGGCTTCCGGGGACTCAAAGTAGTCTGCGGCTGGGCTTTGCCGCAGGCTCGACGCTGAGTTGGGTACGGCCTCGGGCCCGTCTTCTGCAGCAGCGTCTCCCTGCTGTGTTCGCCCTGAGCCAGTGCGCTCGCCTGCGTCCACGGCCCGTAAAAGTGGTCGCGTCTCCAACAGCGGTGAGAAGGTGGCTGATCGGGCTGCGCGGCGCGCTGCGGCTAGGGACCTGCCTCCTTCAGGTTCACGCCTAGATCCCCCCTCCTCCCTCCTTGTTGTTCATTCTCCTGTTCGTCTAGTGCTTCCGTCTCAATCTGATGATCATTTGCTTAATATATTAGATGATGTGGGCATTTTCTTAGATGCTAGTTTGGGTTCTCGTGCTTCTTTACTTGGTGTTATTAGGGCTAATGAATTAGCTCAGGCCGACATTGCAAAATCCAAGGAGGCTGGGGGGGGGGATCGTGTGCCCCACTAGTTGTGGCCGGTGGGGTTGAGGGGGGAGATGGTAGGAGTCAAGCTTCCCCGGCTGTAACTAAATGCGGGGTTGGGAAACGTGCTAAATCCTGCAAGGCCTCGAGCAGGTCGAGTCTTAGAATCAAAAACCTCTCTTTCCGATGAAGGCTCTTTTTTTTGGAACATTAGAGGTTTTGGCGCTAGGGGGCGCAGGGACCAGCTTAAAGATTTGGTTCGTTCTGAAAATGTTGATTTTATTGGCCTTGTCGAGACTCTCAAACCCTCCTTCTCCCCTAGTGAACTCTCGGTCGTTGCTGGGATAGATAGATTTAATTGGAATTGTCTGGTCACTCGGGTGGTATTCTTCTTGGCACCAAAAAAGATGTTTTTGATTTTGTCGCTTTTGATCATGGCATTTTTGGGGCTAGCACGGTGGTTTCTATTCGATCCCTTAATTCCTTAATTGAAATCATGGTGGTCTATGGTCCGGCTGACCATTCTATGTCTTATATCTTTCTGGATGAACTTAGTAATAAAATTGAGTCATGTCAGCTACCACTTTTGATTGGAGGCGATTTCAACTTGATGCAATATCCGTCGGACAAAAGTTCAACTAATTTTTCGTGGCCCCTGGCCGATGCTTTCAATGCTTTCATTACGGACACGGCTATCCGCGAAATCCCTAGGGCTGGGGCCCGTTTCACCTGGACGAATCACCAAACCTCTCCCATCCGTTCTGTTCTTGATCGGGTTTTCGTGTGTCCTAGTTGGGATTCGTTGTTCCCTCGTGTCAGCCTCAGAGCCCTAGCTATAGTAGGATCTGATCACTCCCCCCTGATTCTTGATGATGGTACGCGATCGGTTGGCTTTCTGAGGTTTCAGTTCGATGCTTCGTGGCTCCAAGTGGAGGGTTTCGCAGACCTAATTGCGCAAAAGATTTCGATCTTCCTGTCTTCTAACCGCCGATCCTTTGGCCCGATGGACGACTGGCATCAATGCTCTTATTTTCTCCGTAGATTCCTTAGAGGTTGGTCTAAAAACCATTATGCTGAGTCTAGGCGGGACAAAGCTAGGTTGGCTGCCCAAATTGAGGTGCTTGATACTCGTGCGGATAACCATGGGCTCTCCGCGGCCGAATGCAGATCCGCTACGGCCTTGAGGAGGCTCTTTTGGGTATTCATCGTCAGGAGGAAGTTTACTGGAAGAAAAGTGGCACTATTAACTGGACCTTAAAGGGTGACTCACCCACGTCTTATTTCTTTGCCATTGCGAATGGTAGAAGTAGGACATGCCTGATTGATAGTCTCCTTATCGAGGGCGTCAGGGTTTCTGATCAGTCCGTGATTATGCATCACATGGTCCACTTCTTCTATAACCTCCATCTGCTAAACCTGACTCGGGATTTAGGCTGGCTCCGTCCTTCTGGCCCCCCCTCGAACAGGTGTCGAGCTCTGAACATGAGAGTTTGATGATTCCCCCCTCTGAAGAGGAAATCTTTGAAGTGATACGATCGACCAATTCTAATGCGGCTTCAGGGCCTGATGGATTCTCTATTCCCTTCTTTCGGCAATTCTGGCCTCAGTTAAAAGGCCTCATTCAAGCTATTACACAAGGCTTCTGGTTGGGTACGGTTGACATCTCTAGACTGAATTATGCGGTTCTCACTCTCATTCCTAAGATCAAAGGTGCTGACTTGATTTCCCA
>NW_021261173.1:0-986 GCF_002162155.2 Triticum dicoccoides
AGTATGCAACAGGTTTGCCATCTTGTAATAACACACCTCCTAATCCAATTCCACTAGCATCACATTCAAGCTCAAAAGTCTTATTAAAATCAGGAAGTTGGAGTAAAGGAGCATGTGTCAACTTATCTTTCAATACCGTGAAGGCTTCTTCCTGTGCGGTACCCCAAACAAAAGGCACATCCTTCTTTGTAAGCTCGTTGAGAGGTGCAGCAATGGTGCTGAAATCTCTCACAAAACGCCTATAGAATCCAGCGAGGCCAAGAAAACTCCTCACTTGTGTGACCGTTTTGGGCTGCGGCCAACTCTCAATAGCTTCAATCTTGGCTTTGTCAACTTCAATTCCCTGTGGAGTAACAACATAGCCAAGAAAAGATACTCGGTCGGTGCAAAAGGTGCACTTCCCAAGGTTACCAAACAAACGTGCATCACGTAGAGCAATAAAAACAGGACGTAAATGTTCCAAATGTTCTTCCAAAGATCTGCTATAAATCAGTATATCATCAAAATAGACTACCACAAATCGTCCAATGAAAGTACGTAAAACTTCGTTCATTAGTCTCATGAAAGTACTAGGCGCATTAGTTAACCCAAAAGGCATGACTAACCACTCATATAATCCAAACTTAGTTTTAAATGCTGTTTTCCATTCATCTCCCAATTTCATACGAATTTGATGGTATCCACTACGCAAATCAACTTTGGAGAATATTGTAGAGCCACTCAATTCATCAAGCATATCATCTAGCCTAGGAATAGGATGACGATAACGAATAGTAATATTATTAATGCCTCTACAATCAACACACATACGTGATGTACCATCCTTTTTCGGCACTAAAATAATAGGAACAGCACAAGGACTAAGGGATTCGCGTATATAACCTTTGTCGAGAAGCTCTTGTACTTGACGCATAATCTCCTTCGTCTCCTCTGGATTGGTACGGTATGGTGCACGGTTTGGCAGTGAAGCACCGGGAATTAAGTCA
>NW_021261174.1:0-972 GCF_002162155.2 Triticum dicoccoides
ACGACACCGTATGAATTATGGTTTGGAAAGAAACCTAAGCTGTCGTTTCTAAAAGTTTGGGGATGCGAAGCTTATGTCAAGAAACTTCAACCTGAAAAGCTCGAACCCAAGTCGGAAAAATGCGTATTCATAGGATACCCTAAGGAAACTATAGGGTATACCTTCTACTTAAGATCCGAAGGCAAGATCTTTGTTGCCAAGAACGGATGCTTTCTGGAAAAAGAGTTTCTCTCGAAAGAAGTAAGTGGGAGGAAAGTAGAACTCGATGAAGTACTACCTCTTGAGAGGGATAGTGACGCAGCACAGGAAACCATTCCTGTGATGCCCACACCAACTGAAGAGGAAAACCATGATAATGATCAAAGTACTTCGGATCAAGTTACTGCTGAACTTCGTAGGTCCACAAGGACACGTTCCGCACCAGAATGGTACGGCAACCCTGTCCTGGAAATCATGTTGTTATACAACAATGAACCTTCGAACTATGAAGAAGCAATGACGGGCCCGGATTCCAACAAATGGCTTGAAGCCATGAAATCCAAGATAGAATCCATGTATGAAAACAAAGTATGGACTTTGACAGACTTGCCCGATGATCGGCGAGCGATAGAAAACAAATGGATCTTTAAGAAGAAGACGGACGCGGATGGTAATGTTACCATCTATAAAGCTCGACTTGTCGCTAAGGGTTATCGACAGGTTCAAGGGATTGACTACGACGAGACATTCTCTCCCGTAGCGAAGCTAAAGTCCGTCCGAATCATGTTAGCAATTGCCGCATACTATGATTATGAGATATGGCAGATGGACGTCAAAACAGCATTCCTTAACGGGCATCTTAAGGAAGAACTGTATATGATGCAGCCGGAAGGTTTTGTCGATCCTCAGAACGCTAACAAAGTATGCAAGCTCCAGCGATCCATTTATGGACTGGTGCAAGCATCTCGGAGTTGGAACATTCGCTTTGATGAG
>NW_021261175.1:0-537 GCF_002162155.2 Triticum dicoccoides
CGGCAAGGCCACCGCGGGACGGAAACGGCAGCGGGCGGCGCGTGCGCGCACGCACACGGCAGGGAGCAGCAGCAGGCAGAGCATCGCCGGCGGGCACGGTCGTGGGTGCGTTCCAGGGCGTCGGGGCGCACGCGGCAGGGTAACGGCGAGCAGGCTGGGCGCGGTCACGGTCGCGGTGACCGAGCCCACTGGCCGGAGACCGGACGGCGCGTATGGCGACCTATGATGGTGAATAGAGGAGGGGGAGAGGGAGAGTAGCCACGGGAGCTCACCCCGGAGCTGTTGGCGTGCTCAGACGCGTCGGGGGCGACCAGATCAGTGTGCAGATCGAGCGGCGACGCAGGCGACGTGGTCGGAGGGGATGGATCGAGGGTGACGGCTCCGGAGCGCTCCGGCTTGACCTGGTTCACGCCGACAACGTAGACGAGGTGGGGTGGCGCCTGGACTTGAGGGGCGGAGGGGCGAAGGCGGTAGGCGACGGTTCCTCGGGCGCGGGCACGCCGATGAGGTGGAGCTCCACCGTGGCAAGGGGGTCGG
>NW_021261176.1:0-571 GCF_002162155.2 Triticum dicoccoides
GAGAGAGGGGGGGGGGGTGTGAGAGGGATGCGTATGGTTTTTATTTGCACTTATATGAATGAACATATTGATATGCATAATAATATAAAAACGGGTTTGATGCGGTCCAGATCTTTTGGGCGGATGTGATCACCTGATCCAATAAATTTTCACATCATAATGCCATCGCGTATGAACAATATAATGCTACATGATCGATCTCTTTCCATGCTTTGACTCCTCACATTTCACACATCTATATGCATAGAATAATAACTCTAATCTTGACGCGTGCGCTCGTGGCCGGATCGGGCAGAGCTGGCCGGGTGTGGACGTTGGAGGTTGCACAAGTGCTGATCATGGGCATGCATGTAGGTAGCGCAACGGCCGGGCATTAGCATCCATGAGTTTGTTAGCAGAGAAGTCGTGCGGCCGGTTTGCATGGGCAGTGTACCTGCGTTTGCATGTAGCTAGATTAGTTGAAATAGTGGCCGGTGTGGTGGCCGGATGGTGTGTGTGCACCTGGGTATAAAAGGTCCTCTGGTGTACTGCTTGTAGCCGCGCCACGGCGGCGATACGTGCTGAGCCGGGG
>NW_021261177.1:0-1046 GCF_002162155.2 Triticum dicoccoides
TCCATAGTGGTGTATTGATATGGTGAATATGTGGACTCGTGTGCGCCACCTCAAAAGAGTTACTTGCAGTCGTAGTTCAGGATAGCCACCGAGTCAAAGCTGGCTTGCTGCAGTCAAACTCCACCATCCCCTTTGTTGATAATGATGCATGTGTAGATAGATCTGATGTAAGTCTTGCTGGGTACATTTGTACTCACGTTTGCCTATTTTATGTTTTTGCAGAGAGACTTCAGTCTCACTAGTAGTTCCGCTTGGACTTCGACGTTTAGCTTGATACCTCAGCTACGATCTTGTGCCCTCGGCAGGATCTGATAGATAGTCAGGCTTCTCAGCCTTTTTCATTTATAGATGTCTGTACTCAGACATGATAGCTTCCGCTTGTGCTTTGACTTGTATGCTCTGATTGTTGGGTCATGAGACCCATGTTTGTAATGTCTCACTCCTCGGAGCCTATTGAATAAACTACTTGAGTCGTAGAGTCATTTTGTGATGCCATGTTGTATTGCACATATCGAGCATATTGTGTGTATGTTATTGAAATGCTTGGTATGTGTGGGATCTGTATCTAGTTGTTTATCTTTAGTAGCCTCTCTTACCGGAAAATGTCTCCTAGTGTTTCCACTGAGCCATGGTAGCTTGCTACTGCTTCGGAACACTTAGGCTGGCCGGCATGTGTCCTTCTTCGTTCCTGTGTCTGTCCCTTCGGGGAAATGTCACGCGATGAATACCGGAGTCCTGTTAGCCCGCTACAGCCCGGTTCACCGGAGTCCTGCTAGCCCAGTGCTACAGCCTGGATTCACTCGCTGATGACCGACACGTTCGATGCTGGGTCATGGATGCCTGTCCCTGTAAGTTTGTGCCACTTTGGGTTTACGACTAGCCATGTCAGCCCGGGCTCCTTATCATATGGATGCTAGCGACACTGTCATATACGTGTGCCAAAAGGCGCAAACGGTCCCGGGTAAAGGTAAGGCGACACCCGTGGGAATACCGTGCGTGAGGCCGCAAAGTGATATGAAGTGTTACATGCTAGATCTATGTGGCAT
>NW_021261178.1:0-1055 GCF_002162155.2 Triticum dicoccoides
TTAATTAACAATCTCACATCTGTCATGGATATTCACTCACCCAATCCACGTCTACTAGCATAGCATAGCATAATAAGCAAACGTAGAAGTAACTCCCAAGGTTTCATAAGTAACAGGTAATAGGTACTACCTCAAATCTACTTCCCAATCCCACAATTTAATTTAGATCCTAAACAATGCAAGTGTTTGAGGGTTTGATCTAATGCAATAAACTGGGTAGTAGGAAAGATATGATCAAGGTGTGAACTTGCCTGCAATGTTGATGAAGATGATGCGCACTCAAAACTCTTGATAGATCTAATCGTCATACTCCGGTCGATCTATCGTAAGCAAACAATAGTAACCACACAATAAGTACTCATCTAATGCACAGGGAAAAATCGAACAAGAGAACGAACTAGAAAGTTCAACTTAAGAACTCCGGTTGCAAAGAAAGAACGAGCCGAACAAACGACGAAAAACAAACGACGGAAGAAAACAACTCGGTTCTAGCAAGTTGAATCTAGGTCAAAATTTTACTGTAGCAAAAGCTTGTTCAAGTTGAGTAGACGGAACGGCGGTTTCGAGATGAAACTTCAGGCGCTTGAATCACCTGATTCCGATAAACGAGCGAGAAGATAAACTAGAACGAAGATCGGATCTGAGATCGCGATCGCGGAATAAATCCGACGAGAAGAAAAAGAAGAACGGTTATACGAACAGGCGTCGTTAACCGGGAAATAATCGGTGATCACGTTCGTTGAGACGAACGGTCCGAAAGAAGAACGAAAACCAATCTAGGGTTTTCGGAAAAGAGATCGAAACGAAAAACCGATCTAGAACACCGGAACGGTTTAGCGAAAAATCGGAAAGAAAACGAATCGGTAGAGAAGAAAAGAATCGGAACGGTTTATAAGAAGAACCGAACCGAGGGAAAGAAGAGACGCGGCGCGGTACCTCCGGAGAACGGCGGCGACGGCGGCGTTGGGCGGCGGCGGCAGTGCACAAGGCGGCGGCGGTGGTGACGCAGGGCGGCGGCGGCGCGGCAAGGTGCGGCGGTGGCGGTGACGCAGGGC
>NW_021261179.1:0-1358 GCF_002162155.2 Triticum dicoccoides
AAAAAGTTCAAAATGGATCAGGCAAAGAAAGGATTCTTGCCTGTGCTACAAGGTGTGAAGTTGAGTCAAACTCAATGCCCGACCACAGCAGAAGATAGAGAGAAAATGAAAGATGTTCCCTATGCTTCAGCCATAGGCTCTATCATGTATGCAATGCTGTGTACCAGACCTGACGTATGCTTAGCAATAAGCTTGGCAGGTAGGTACCAAAGTAATCCAGGAGTGGATCACTGGACAGCGGTCAAGAACATCCTGAAATACCTGAAAAGGACTAAGGATATGTTTCTCGTATATGGAGGTGACAAAGAGCTAGTCGTAAATGGTTACGTCGATGCAAGCTTTGACACTGATCCGGACGATTCTAAATCGCAGACCGGATACGTGTTTTTATTAAACGGTGGAGCTGTAAGTTGGTGCAGTTCTAAACAAAGCATCGTGGCAGGATCTACATGTGAAGCAGAGTACATAGTTGCTTCTGAAGCATCAAATGAAGGAGTCTGGATGAAGGAGTTCATTTCCGATCTAGGTGTCATACCTAGTGCATCGGGACCAATGAAGATCTTCTGTGACAATACTGGTGCAATTGCCTTGGCAAAGGAATCCAGATTTCACAAGAGGACCAAGCACATCAAGAGACGCTTCAATTCCATTCGGGACCAAGTCCAAGTGGGAGACATAGAGATTTGCAAGATACATACGGATCTGAATGTTGCAGACCCGTTGACTAAGCCTCTCTCACGAGCAAAACATGATCAGCACCAAGACTCCATGGGTGTTAGAATCATTACTATGTAATCTAGATTATTGACTCTAGTGCAAGTGGGAGACTGAAGGAAATATGCCCTAGAGGCAATAATAAAGTTATTATTTATTTCCTCATATCATGATAAATGTTTATTGTTCATGCTAGAATTGTATTAACCGGAAACATGATACATGTGTGAATACATAGACAAACATATAGTCACTAGTATGCCTCTACTTGACTAGCTCATTAATCAAAGATGGTTATGTTTCCTAACCATTGACATGTGTTGTCATTTGATTAATGGGATCACATCATTAGGAGAATGAGGTGATTGACATGACCCATCCCGTTAGCTTAGCACTTGATCGTTTAGTATTCTGCTATTGCTTCCTTCATGACTTATACATGTTCCTGTAACTATGAGAATTGTGTAACTCCCGTTTACCGGAGGAACACTTTGGGTACTACCAAACGTCACAACGTAACTGGGTGATTATAAAGGAGTACTACAGGTGTCTCCGAAGGTACATGTTGAGTTAGCATAATTCGAGATTAGGTTTTGTCACTCCGATTGTCGGAGAGGTATCTCTGGGCCCTCTCGGCAATGCTC
>NW_021261180.1:0-1502 GCF_002162155.2 Triticum dicoccoides
GTGGTCAATAACCTCTCGGAGTTGGTTTAGCGATTGCTAAGGCGCGACGTCCTCACACGTTCGTAGTCGGATCGTCAAAGTCGACTTCCACCAAAGCGAAATCCACCATCTCATCGAAAGACGGGACACCTTTGCCTCTATCAAGTGGTATCAGTTTTTAGGTTGCTCGGTGAGAATTTCCAGTTTTTCCTAGATTAGATTTATTTTCTTACCTATTGTCCAAGAAAAATCCACAAAAAAGAGTTAGATCTATTCATCCTTTGTCCAAGCCAGTCTGAGCCTTTGCAATTTTCTTTTCATTGCTTGCATAGTTGAATTATCGGTTGCATCGTCGTGTCGAGTTGCTGGTCTTAGTGTCTAGGTCGTTTAGAGTTTCGAGTTCTGTTCACATTAGTCACGTCGCCGCTGCATCGTTATCCCTTCCGCTGTCCACCACCCATACATCAATTTCCTCCACGTGCTACCCACCGTTCATTGTCATAATCATAGTTGAGATCGTTCCCATCTTCGCTTGATCCAATCTACATCTTATCTAGTTTGTTTTGGAAAGAGGGGGAGAGAAAAAAAGATAGAGAAAAAAAAACGAGAGAAAAAAAAAAGTAAAAAAAAGTCAGAGAAAAAAAGAGAGAAGAAAAAAAAATTCGGATCTATCTAGACTCAATCTCGTAGTTGAATTCGGATTGAAATCTGTTTTGTGCACTGTTCAGTAAAACAGGCATAACTTCCTCATATGAAGTCTGTTTTGGCTCCGCGAGTACTCAAATGAAAGCTAGCGATGAGACGCATCTAAATAGTTGCAGAAGCTAGTTCAGTATTTGGCACCTCAACATCAGCTTCTAAATAGGTCTACTGCTATTGTGATCTTCACTTATATCTTGCTGTCCAGGGCTACTTCATATCCTTTGTTGATGCTAGTTGTGCTACGACGTGACCTCATTAGTGTTCTAGGCTCGCGTATCTAGTTTGGTCTAGCCTAGGACCAGCACAGTACCGTCGTTGAGCGTTTATTCAACATTGCATCTTTGAATTGATTATTGCTAATCTTTTGCTACCATATATAGCCAACCCAGCTCCACATATTTCTACACCGTGTATACGTACGCTCCCCTGGCAATCGCTTTACTCAATATTCAGAGTTACTTGACACTGCTGGTTGCCAATCACCGCCTGCTGCATGGTAAGAACTTGTAAGACATTGATATTTGCTTTACTGTGAGCGTTTTACCACCACATCCTAGTAGTTATAGGAACATTATTTTTGGGTTTTGTTTCTTGTTCTACTAATCATGACAG
The DNA here is from genome assembly GCF_002162155.2 of Triticum dicoccoides. NCBI lineage: Eukaryota > Viridiplantae > Streptophyta > Magnoliopsida > Poales > Poaceae > Triticum > Triticum dicoccoides. Next base: position 1,294 of record NW_021261180.1, read on the forward strand.
GATCCAGAGTCAATTCATGGGCTTTGTCGATCGCGGGAGACGTGCCACCACCTTTGCAAATACCACAACCGTCACGAGAGGTGCACAAACATCCAAATGCACATGATCAGGTTAATGTATCTATACCACCATTTAATGGCCGTTTTAAACCTGCTTTATATATTGAATGGGAGTTCGACATAAAAAATATATTTGCTTCCCATAATTTC
>NW_021261181.1:0-1118 GCF_002162155.2 Triticum dicoccoides
TCCGGAAAGAAAAAGAAAGGGGGAAAAGGGGGAGCAAAGCAACCGTGAGTACTCATCCAAAGTACTCGCAAGCAAGCATCTACACTACATATGCAACATTATCAAAGAAAGGTTGTATATGTGGACTGGGCTGCAGAAATGCCAGAATAGAGAGAAGGCCTAGTCCTATCGAAGACTAGCATCTTCTAGAAACCACCATCTTGCAGCAAACAGGGGGGAGTAGAGTAGCATAAAGTAAAGTAGTAGTATTGTTATCAACCTCGGCCAGAGATCCTTTCTCGACTCCTTGCGAGAAAGCAATCCCAGAGCCATACTATCCAATTGTCATCACCATCCAATTCTCATCACCAGTATCCAGTTCTAGTTGTATCGATCGGGATACAACTCCGAGTGTTCGTTATCGTAGGACAGGCTATCGATAGATGTTTTCTTCCCTGCAGGGGTGCACCAACTTACCCACCACGCTCGATTAACTCCGGCCGAACACACTTTCTTGGGTCATGCCCGGCCTCGGCCAAACAATACGCCGCAACCCGACCTAGGCTTAATAGAGAGGTCAGCACGCCGGACTAAACCTATGCCCCCAGGGGTCATGGGCCATCTCCCCGGGAACTCCTGCATGTTGCGTGGGCGGCCGGTGAGCAGACCTAGCTACCTCCTAAAAAAAGGTAGGAGCTTACCAGTCCAACCCGACGCGCGCCGCTCAGTCGCTGACGTCTAATAAGCTTCGACTGATGCATACGACGCAGAACGCCCACACTATGCCCACGTGATGGTTCGTGCTATCAGGCCAGAGGCCCCTCGGATCAAATATCCAAATCATAGTGGATTAGGAACGCGCGGTAACAAGCAGAGACTCACGAATGATGTGACCTCGTTGCCCCGTCTCGAGGACTTGCGGCAAGGGCTAAGAATGCCCGGCCACGCCTCGTAATTATCTCTCGGGCACCTTCCAGGTCAACCCGACTCCACATCACTCGCAATTATGCTCGTGCGGGTACCCCTCAGGGTCGACCCGTCTTTAGTAACATGGTCCAGTGTAAAGTCATAGTAATCATAGTAACTGTGTCTAAACATCAAGGGGAAAACCCGAGGAATCACCCCCGGTGAATTCTACT
>NW_021261182.1:0-1367 GCF_002162155.2 Triticum dicoccoides
TTGAAAAACTGTGGAATAGTTTCGCAACTCACGCCACCCGGAACACCACAGCGTAATGGTGTGTCCGAACGTCGTAATCGTACTTTACTAGATATGGTGCGATCTATGATGTCTCTTACTGATTTACCGCTATCATTTTGGGGATATGCTTTAGAGACGGCCGCATTCACGTTAAATAGGGCACCATCAAAATCCGTTGAGACGACGCCTTATGAACTGTGGTTTGGCAAGAAACCAAAGTTGTCGTTTCTTAAAGTTTGGGGCTGCGATGCTTATGTGAAAAAGCTTCAACCTGATAAGCTCGAACCCAAATCAGAGAAATGTGTCTTCATAGGATACCCAAAGGAAACTGTTGGGTACACCTTCTATCACAGATCCGAAGGCAAAACATTCGTTGCTAAGAATGGATCATTTCTAGAGAAGGAGTTTCTCTCGAAAGAAGTGAGTGGGAGGAAAGTAGAACTTGACGAGGTAACTGTACCTCCTCCCTTACTGGAAAGTAGTTCATCACAGAAAACTGTTTCAGTGACACCTACACCAGTTAGTGAGGAAGCCAATGATAATGATCATGAAACTTCAGATCAAGATACTACTGAACCGCGTAGATCAACCAGAGTAAGATCCGCACCAGAGTGGTACGGTAATCCTGTTCTGGAGGTCATGCTACTAGATCATGATGAACCTACGAACTATGAAGAAGCGATGGTGAGCCTAGATTCCGTAAAGTGACTTGAAGCCATGAAATCTGAGATGGGATCCATGTATGAGAACAAAGTATGGACTTTGGTTGACTTGCCCGATGATCGGCAAGCAATTGAGAATAAATGGATTTTTAAGAAGAAGACTGACGCTGATGGTAATGTTACTGTCTACAAAGCTCGACTTGTCGCAAAAGGTTTTCGGCAAGTTCAAGGAATTGACTACGATAAGACCTTCTCACCCGTAGCAATGCTTAAGTCCGTCCGAATCATGTTAGCAATTGCCGCATTTTATGATTATGAAATTTGGCAAATGGATGTCAAAACTGCATTCCTGAATGGATTTCTGGAAGAAGAGTTGTATATGATGCAACCAGAAGGTTTTGTCGATCCAAAGGGAGCTAACAAAGTGTGCAAGCTCCAGCGATCCATTTATGGACTGGTGCAAGCCTCTCGGAGTTGGAATAAACGTTTTGATAGTGTGATCAAAGCATTTGGTTTTATACAGACTTTCGGAGAAGCCTGTATTTACAAGAAAGTGAGTGGGAGCTCTGTAGCATTTCTGATATTATATGTGGATGACATATTACTGATTGGAAATGATATAGAATTTCTGGATAGCATAAAGGGATACTTGAATAAAAGTTTTTCAATGAAAGACCTCGGTGA
>NW_021261183.1:0-5107 GCF_002162155.2 Triticum dicoccoides
TCTATAGGACCACAACCAGCAATGTGCTTACTTGCAAAAGCTTCAGAAGGCTGGCTATGGCATCGACGACTTGGTCATGCTGGCATGAGGAATCTGGCACGCTTGTGAAGAAGCATGTCATTGGCATTGAGAATGTCAAATTCCTCAAGGATCACTTATGTGGAGCTTGTGAAGCTGGAAAGATGACAAAGGCCAAGCATCCAACGAAGACTATCATGACCACTACTCGTCCATTCGAATTACTTCACATGGATCTCTTTGGTCCTAATCATTATTCTGCTGTTTCAAATGATGCATCTCTATATGGCTTTGTCATTGTTGATGACTATTCTCGTTACACATGGGTACACATTGTCACTTACAAACATGAAGTGCAGGAAATCTTCGAACGATTTTCCTCGAGGGCTTCAACCAACTTTGGTGTGAAAATCAAGCACATCAGAACTAACAATGGGACCGAGTTCAAGAATTTTGGTCTTGATGGCTATCTTGATGAACTTGGTATTACTCATGAGTTATCTGCTCCTTATACTCCTCAGCAGAATTGTGTCGTGGAGCGCTAGAACAGAACCCTCGCTGAAATGGCTCGCACTATGCTTGATGAATACAAAACGCCTCGTCGTTTTTGGATTGATGCAATTGATACTGCGTGCCACATCATCAATCGGGTATATCTTCACAAATAATTCAAGAAGACTGTCTATGAACTCCTCACTGACAAGAAACCCAATGTGAGTTATTTGAAAGTCTTCGGTGCTAAATGTTGGATTAGAGATCCTCATCACAATGCTAAATTTGCACTGAAAGCACATGAAGGTTTTATGCTTGGTTACGTAAAGGACGCGCACACCTACAGAGTCTTCAACAACGTTCTTCACAAGGTTGTTGAAACTGTAGATGTGTGGTTTGATGAAACTAATGGCTCGCAAAGAGAGCACCTACCTTCTGTGATAGATGAACCAGAACCTGAGGATTCTATCAAGTTCAAGGCTGCTGAGGATGTTATTCCTACCGAAGAATCTGTTGAAGAATTCATTCTAGAATGTGAAGAAAATCGAGCTGGTGCACCTGATGAAAATGCTGAAGAAAATGGTGCTAAAGAAAATGCTGATCAAATTCCTCAACGCCAACCAGCTCATCCTCGCATTGCAAAAGAAGTGCAAGTGGAAAAGATCATCGATGACATTCAAGCACCAGGTCCTCTCACACGCTCAAAAGCTTCACATTTATCTAACTTTTGTGGGCACTATGCTTTTGTCTCAATTACAGAGCCCACTAAGGTAGATGAAGAATTTCTGGAGCCTGAGTGGATTCAGGCCATGCAAGAAGAATTACATCAGTTCGAGCTCAATAATGTCTGGGAACTGCTCAAACGTCCAGATCCTCGCAAGCATAATATCATCAGCACAAAGTGGATCTACCGCAACAAGCAAGATGAAAATGGCCTTGTGGTGTGGAATAAGGCACGACTTGTAGCTCAAGGCTACACACAGGTTGAAGGAATTGATTTCGATGAAAATTTTGCACCTGTTGCTAGACTTGAGGCTATTCGCATATTACTTGCTTATGCTAACCATCATAATATCACTTTATATCAAATGGATGTGAAAAGTGCATTCCTCAATGGTAAGCTTGAGGAAGAAGTATATGTTACTCAACCCCCTGGTTTTGAAGATCCAAATAATCCTGACAAAGTCTTCAGACTTAACAAGGCCCTGTATGGCCTCAAGCAGGCCCCTCGGGCGTGGTATGACACTTTGAAGGAATTCTTCATGAAGAATGGTTTCACACCCGGTTCACTCGACCCTACTCTCTTTACTAAATCTTATGATGGTGAACTGTTTGTGTGCCAAATATACATTGATGATATTATCTTTGGCTGTACTGACCAATGTTATAGTGATGAATTTTCCTATATGATGAGTAAAGAATATAAAATGTCTATGATGGGAGAGTTGAAATTCTTTTTAGGTCTTCAAATTCATCAACAGCACAATGGTATATTCATATCTCAGGAGAAATACCTCAAGGAAGTTCTGAGGAAATTCGGCATGCAAGATTGCAAAGGAGTCAAAATTCCTATGCCCACAAATGGCCATCTATGCACTGGTGAAAATGGTATTGACTTTGATCACAAGGTATACCGCTCCATGATTGGCTCTTTATTGTACTTATGTGCATCTAGGCCAGATACAATGCTTAGTGTTTGCATGTGTGCCCGATTTCAAGCTGCACCGAAGGAATCACACCATAAGGCTGTGAAGCATATTCTTCGATATCTAGCTCACACACCAACACTAGGATTATGGTACCCCAAGGGCTCTACTTTTGATCTCATTGGATATTCTGACTCTGACTATGCTGGTGATCGTGTGGACCGCAAGTCAACATCTGGTACTTGTCATTTCCTCGGACAATCCTTGGTCTGTTGGTCCTCGAAGAAACAGAACTGCGTATCACTGTCTACTGCAGAGGCTGAGTACATTGCTGCTGGTTCTTGCTGTGCTCAACTGCTATGGATGAAGCAAACCCTCAAGGACTACGACATCAACGTGAAGAATGTGCCTCTCCTTTGTGACAATGAGAGTGCCATCAAGATTGCTCACAACCCAGTTCAGCACTCGAAGACAAAGCACATACAGATTCATCATCATTTTCTTCATGATCATGTGTTGAAGGGCGACATCTCCATCGAGCACGTGAAGACTGAAGAACAGCTAGCCGATATCTTCACAAAGCCCTTGGATGAGAAGAGATTTAGCAAGTTGCGGTGTGAGCTAAATATCTTAGAATTTTCGAATGTTCTTTGAAAAAGGACACTCATCCTGACACTTATGCAAAATTGATAACTTAGATGTGCAACACATGAAGAAAGGTTTTTCTTCAATCAATGAAGAATAACACTCTACGTGTGAAGAAATTAATGAAGAATTTGATTCTCAGAACCCTACGACAATTGTACGCGGTGTCTGAAATCATCATTCTTATACGGTGGGTCACGCCACCACCAAAGTTGAAAATCTTCATTTTTGAAATTCCTCAATTTTGAATTCTTCAGTTTTTCAAATTCTTCAACTTTGCAAAATCTTCAATGTTTCCATCGTTTTTCTTCATTGACTATGTATATATGAGTTTATGTCCTCTACAGCATTCACTTATGGCTATTTCTTCAAGTTGCATTTTTCTGCTTAGTGAATGTGATCGGACCCTTCCCCCTCTATGCTATACTCAATCCAATCTATTCACAAATTCTTCTTGTGCGTTCTATTTGAAACTCGTTCAAAATCTTCATTGTGTCTTTGACAACTGAAGAATTTACGAACGTAACTTTAAAACTAATCTTATCCAAAATTTTCAGTTTTACCGCTCAATCCGTTCCGGATCCCACGAAAGACTTATCTATTCACCCACGATCTAACACGATCTCCACTCCTCAGTACATGGGTGACACTAGTTGGTTGGCTGCTCCGAGAGAAACTGACACTTGTCATTTGAGAGCAACCCATCCTCCGAGGACTATGAGCAAAAATCATCGAGTGAGGAAAATCCCAAAACCCAAACACCTACAAACCCCAAAGTGATTGAGCATCACAGAAGAGATTGATCCTGCGTGGACCCGACGCTTGTTACCTTTGAAGACTATGCTTCTTCTAGACGGTTAGGCGTCATGGTCTAGAGCATCCAAGAGGAATTGTGGATCGCCGAGTGACCGAGTCTGTGAAGGTTCGGAAGTCACCTGAAGACTTACCACGAGTGATTCGATGAGATCTGTGTGATCTTAGTTCAAGGAGAATACGGTGAGGACTTGGTGTCCTGAGCTGCGTGCTCAGCGACTGGGTGTCCGGGAATGCGTGTCCTCGAGTTTAAATACTCAGCTGCTCCAACCAGACGTACAACTGAGACAGCAGTTGGAACTGGTCTAACAAATCATTGTCTTCACCAACCTTACTGGTTCTATTTCCTCAACTCTTTCATTTCCTCATTAATGTGCTGAGTTATTTTTCATATCTGTATTTGAAGACTTTGACTGAAGAATTTCTCAATTTCCTTAGTTCAATTTCTTCAGTCTGTTCGTCTTCATCTTGTGTTATCCTGTGTTTACGCTTTCTGTACTCTATGCTTGTCTTCATTTCATCATGATGACTAACTCTGTATCCTATTATGCTTACTTCTGAGTACTTATTCCGCTGCTAGTAGTTCTTCGCTAAGGAATTTCCTCACCGGCAGTTCCTCAGTGAAGAATTCATAAAAATCGCCTATTCACCCCCCCCTCTAGTCGATATAACGCACTTTCAGTCATATCATTGAAGGGCATTTATGTCTTATCATGTCGGGCTGCTCCCTAGGCTATAAATAGCCGCCCCCTACAACCACTAGCTGGTTGGCTGCTGTGAGAGAAACTGACACTTGTCATTTGAGAGCAACCCATCCTCCGAGGACTTTGAGCGAAAATCATCGAGTGAGGAAAAACCCAAACCCATACACCTACAAACCCAAAGTGATTGAGCATCACTGAAGAGATTGATCCTGCGTGGATCCGACGCTTGTTACCTTTGAAAACTGTGCTTCTTCCAGACAGTTAGGCGTCATGGTCTAGAGCATCCAAGAGGAATTGTGGATCGCCGAGTGACCGAGTCTGTGAAGGTTTGGAAGTCGCCTGAAGACTTACCACGAGTGATTGGACGAGGTCTGTGTGACCTTAGTTCAAGGAGAATACGGTGAGGACTTGGTGTCATGAGCTATGTGCTCAGCGACTGGGTGTCCGGGACTGTGTGTCCTCGAGTTTAAATACTCAGCCGCTCCAACCAGACGTACAACTGAGACAGTAGTTCGAACTGGTCTACCAAATCATTGTCTTTACCAACCTTACTGGTTCTATTTCCTCAACTCTTTCATTTCCTCATTAGTGTGTTGAGTGATTGTTCATATCTGTGTTTTGAAGACTTTGACTGAAGACTTTTCAATTTCCTCAGTTCAATTTCTTCAGTCTGTTTGTCTTCATCTTGTGTTGTCCTGTGTTTATGCTTTATGTACTCTGTATGTGTCTTCATTTCATCATGATGACCATGCATGTATTCCGTTATGCTTACTTCTGAGTACTTATTCC
>NW_021261184.1:0-5105 GCF_002162155.2 Triticum dicoccoides
TCTATAGGACCACAACCAGCAATGTGCTTACTTGCAAAAGCTTCAGAAGGCTGGCTATGGCATCGACGACTTGGTCATGCTGGCATGAGGAATCTGGCACGCTTGTGAAGAAGCATGTCATTGGCATTGAGAATGTCAAATTCCTCAAGGATCACTTATGTGGAGCTTGTGAAGCTGGAAAGATGACAAAGGCCAAGCATCCAACGAAGACTATCATGACCACTACTCGTCCATTCGAATTACTTCACATGGATCTCTTTGGTCCTAATCATTATTCTGCTGTTTCAAATGATGCATCTCTATATGGCTTTGTCATTGTTGATGACTATTCTCGTTACACATGGGTACACATTGTCACTTACAAACATGAAGTGCAGGAAATCTTCGAACGATTTTCCTCGAGGGCTTCAACCAACTTTGGTGTGAAAATCAAGCACATCAGAACTAACAATGGGACCGAGTTCAAGAATTTTGGTCTTGATGGCTATCTTGATGAACTTGGTATTACTCATGAGTTATCTGCTCCTTATACTCCTCAGCAGAATTGTGTCGTGGAGCGCTAGAACAGAACCCTCGCTGAAATGGCTCGCACTATGCTTGATGAATACAAAACGCCTCGTCGTTTTTGGATTGATGCAATTGATACTGCGTGCCACATCATCAATCGGGTATATCTTCACAAATAATTCAAGAAGACTGTCTATGAACTCCTCACTGACAAGAAACCCAATGTGAGTTATTTGAAAGTCTTCGGTGCTAAATGTTGGATTAGAGATCCTCATCACAATGCTAAATTTGCACTGAAAGCACATGAAGGTTTTATGCTTGGTTACGTAAAGGACGCGCACACCTACAGAGTCTTCAACAACGTTCTTCACAAGGTTGTTGAAACTGTAGATGTGTGGTTTGATGAAACTAATGGCTCGCAAAGAGAGCACCTACCTTCTGTGATAGATGAACCAGAACCTGAGGATTCTATCAAGTTCAAGGCTGCTGAGGATGTTATTCCTACCGAAGAATCTGTTGAAGAATTCATTCTAGAATGTGAAGAAAATCGAGCTGGTGCACCTGATGAAAATGCTGAAGAAAATGGTGCTAAAGAAAATGCTGATCAAATTCCTCAACGCCAACCAGCTCATCCTCGCATTGCAAAAGAAGTGCAAGTGGAAAAGATCATCGATGACATTCAAGCACCAGGTCCTCTCACACGCTCAAAAGCTTCACATTTATCTAACTTTTGTGGGCACTATGCTTTTGTCTCAATTACAGAGCCCACTAAGGTAGATGAAGAATTTCTGGAGCCTGAGTGGATTCAGGCCATGCAAGAAGAATTACATCAGTTCGAGCTCAATAATGTCTGGGAACTGCTCAAACGTCCAGATCCTCGCAAGCATAATATCATCAGCACAAAGTGGATCTACCGCAACAAGCAAGATGAAAATGGCCTTGTGGTGTGGAATAAGGCACGACTTGTAGCTCAAGGCTACACACAGGTTGAAGGAATTGATTTCGATGAAAATTTTGCACCTGTTGCTAGACTTGAGGCTATTCGCATATTACTTGCTTATGCTAACCATCATAATATCACTTTATATCAAATGGATGTGAAAAGTGCATTCCTCAATGGTAAGCTTGAGGAAGAAGTATATGTTACTCAACCCCCTGGTTTTGAAGATCCAAATAATCCTGACAAAGTCTTCAGACTTAACAAGGCCCTGTATGGCCTCAAGCAGGCCCCTCGGGCGTGGTATGACACTTTGAAGGAATTCTTCATGAAGAATGGTTTCACACCCGGTTCACTCGACCCTACTCTCTTTACTAAATCTTATGATGGTGAACTGTTTGTGTGCCAAATATACATTGATGATATTATCTTTGGCTGTACTGACCAATGTTATAGTGATGAATTTTCCTATATGATGAGTAAAGAATATAAAATGTCTATGATGGGAGAGTTGAAATTCTTTTTAGGTCTTCAAATTCATCAACAGCACAATGGTATATTCATATCTCAGGAGAAATACCTCAAGGAAGTTCTGAGGAAATTCGGCATGCAAGATTGCAAAGGAGTCAAAATTCCTATGCCCACAAATGGCCATCTATGCACTGGTGAAAATGGTATTGACTTTGATCACAAGGTATACCGCTCCATGATTGGCTCTTTATTGTACTTATGTGCATCTAGGCCAGATACAATGCTTAGTGTTTGCATGTGTGCCCGATTTCAAGCTGCACCGAAGGAATCACACCATAAGGCTGTGAAGCATATTCTTCGATATCTAGCTCACACACCAACACTAGGATTATGGTACCCCAAGGGCTCTACTTTTGATCTCATTGGATATTCTGACTCTGACTATGCTGGTGATCGTGTGGACCGCAAGTCAACATCTGGTACTTGTCATTTCCTCGGACAATCCTTGGTCTGTTGGTCCTCGAAGAAACAGAACTGCGTATCACTGTCTACTGCAGAGGCTGAGTACATTGCTGCTGGTTCTTGCTGTGCTCAACTGCTATGGATGAAGCAAACCCTCAAGGACTACGACATCAACGTGAAGAATGTGCCTCTCCTTTGTGACAATGAGAGTGCCATCAAGATTGCTCACAACCCAGTTCAGCACTCGAAGACAAAGCACATACAGATTCATCATCATTTTCTTCATGATCATGTGTTGAAGGGCGACATCTCCATCGAGCACGTGAAGACTGAAGAACAGCTAGCCGATATCTTCACAAAGCCCTTGGATGAGAAGAGATTTAGCAAGTTGCGGTGTGAGCTAAATATCTTAGAATTTTCGAATGTTCTTTGAAAAAGGACACTCATCCTGACACTTATGCAAAATTGATAACTTAGATGTGCAACACATGAAGAAAGGTTTTTCTTCAATCAATGAAGAATAACACTCTACGTGTGAAGAAATTAATGAAGAATTTGATTCTCAGAACCCTACGACAATTGTACGCGGTGTCTGAAATCATCATTCTTATACGGTGGGTCACGCCACCACCAAAGTTGAAAATCTTCATTTTTGAAATTCCTCAATTTTGAATTCTTCAGTTTTTCAAATTCTTCAACTTTGCAAAATCTTCAATGTTTCCATCGTTTTTCTTCATTGACTATGTATATATGAGTTTATGTCCTCTACAGCATTCACTTATGGCTATTTCTTCAAGTTGCATTTTTCTGCTTAGTGAATGTGATCGGACCCTTCCCCCTCTATGCTATACTCAATCCAATCTATTCACAAATTCTTCTTGTGCGTTCTATTTGAAACTCGTTCAAAATCTTCATTGTGTCTTTGACAACTGAAGAATTTACGAACGTAACTTTAAAACTAATCTTATCCAAAATTTTCAGTTTTACCGCTCAATCCGTTCCGGATCCCACGAAAGACTTATCTATTCACCCACGATCTAACACGATCTCCACTCCTCAGTACATGGGTGACGCTAGTTGGTTGGCTGCTCCGAGAGAAACTGACACTTGTCATTTGAGAGCAACCCATCCTCCGAGGACTATGAGCAAAAATCATCAGTGAGGAAAATCCCAAAACCCAAACACCTACAAACCCCAAAGTGATTGAGCATCACTGAAGAGATTGATCCTGCGTGGACCCGACGCTTGTTACCTTTGAAGACTATGCTTCTTCTAGACGGTTAGGCGTCATGGTCTAGAGCATCCAAGAGGAATTGTGGATCGCCGAGTGACCGAGTCTGTGAAGGTTCGGAAGTCACCTGAAGACTTACCACGAGTGATTCGATGAGATCTGTGTGATCTTAGTTCAAGGAGAATACGGTGAGGACTTGGTGTCCTGAGCTGCGTGCTCAGCGACTGGGTGTCCGGGAATGCGTGTCCTCGAGTTTAAATACTCAGCTGCTCCAACCAGACGTACAACTGAGACAACAGTTGGAACTGGTCTAACAAATCATTGTCTTCACCAACCTTACTGGTTCTATTTCCTCAACTCTTTCATTTCCTCATTAATGTGCTGAGTTATTTTTCATATCTGTATTTGAAGACTTTGACTGAAGAATTTCTCAATTTCCTTAGTTCAATTTCTTCAGTCTGTTCGTCTTCATCTTGTGTTATCCTGTGTTTACGCTTTCTGTACTCTATGCTTGTCTTCATTTCATCATGATGACTAACTCTGTATCCTATTATGCTTACTTCTGAGTACTTATTCCGCTGCTAGTAGTTCTTCGCTAAGGAATTTCCTCACCGGCAGTTCCTCAGTGAAGAATTCATAAAAATCGCCTATTCACCCCCCCTCTAGTTGATATAACGCACTTTCAGTCATATCATTGAAGGGCATTTATGTCTTATCATGTCGGGCTGCTCCCTAGGCTATAAATAGCCGCCCCCTACAACCACTAGCTGGTTGGCTGCTGTGAGAGAAACTGACACTTGTCATTTGAGAGCAACCCATCCTCCGAGGACTTTGAGCGAAAATCATCGAGTGAGGAAAAACCCAAACCCATACACCTACAAACCCAAAGTGATTGAGCATCACTGAAGAGATTGATCCTGCGTGGATCCGACGCTTGTTACCTTTGAAAACTGTGCTTCTTCCAGACAGTTAGGCGTCATGGTCTAGAGCATCCAAGAGGAATTGTGGATCGCCGAGTGACCGAGTCTGTGAAGGTTTGGAAGTCGCCTGAAGACTTACCACGAGTGATTGGACGAGGTCTGTGTGACCTTAGTTCAAGGAGAATACGGTGAGGACTTGGTGTCATGAGCTATGTGCTCAGCGACTGGGTGTCCGGGACTGTGTGTCCTCGAGTTTAAATACTCAGCCGCTCCAACCAGACGTACAACTGAGACAGTAGTTCGAACTGGTCTACCAAATCATTGTCTTTACCAACCTTACTGGTTCTATTTCCTCAACTCTTTCATTTCCTCATTAGTGTGTTGAGTGATTGTTCATATCTGTGTTTTGAAGACTTTGACTGAAGACTTTTCAATTTCCTCAGTTCAATTTCTTCAGTCTGTTTGTCTTCATCTTGTGTTGTCCTGTGTTTATGCTTTATGTACTCTGTATGTGTCTTCATTTCATCATGATGACCATGCATGTATTCCGTTATGCTTACTTCTGAGTACTTATTCC
>NW_021261185.1:0-1469 GCF_002162155.2 Triticum dicoccoides
GGGCCCCGGAGTGATTTCCACGGTTAACGAACCGCAGGGTGCATTTACGTGTCGGTCATCAACACTCGCAATTTTGGCCGCTTCTGGCCCGTTTCTTGGACTATTACTCTGTTTTTGGGTCCAAGCGTGATTTTCATGATTTACGAACCCTGTGGTGCATTTACGTGTCGGACAATGACACTCACAATTTTGGCCAATTTCTGGTCCGTTTTGTGTACGATCACCGTTTTGGAGTCCCAGAGCGATTTCCACGATTTACAATCCCCGAGGTGCGTTTGTGTCTCTAGCGTCAACACTCACAATTTTGGCCAATTCTGACGCAATTCGTGGACTATTACTCAGAATTTAGGGGTCCCGAAGCGATTCCATAGTGGTTGAACCCTAAGGTCCGTTTACGTGTCGGTCATCAACACTCACAGTTTTGGCCGATTCTGGCCCGTTTCATGGACTATTACTCACCATTTTGGGGCCCCGAAGTGATTTCCACGGTTGTTTGTCCCCATGGTGCGCTTACGTGTCGATCATCAACAAGCGCACTTTGGGCCGATTATGGCCCATTTCTTGCATTATTACTTAGTTTTGGGGTCCCGGAGTGATTTCCACGATTGATGAACTCCGGGGTGCGTTTACGTGTCGGTCATAAACACTGACAATTTTGGCCAATTCTCGTCCGTGTCGTGCACTATTACTCACCGTTTGGGCGTCCCATAGCGATTTCCACGATTGATAATCCCCAGTGTGCGTTTGCGTGTCTGTCGTCAACACTCACAGTTTTGGCCAATTCTGACGCGATTCGTGGGCTATTACTCACCATTTAGGGGTCCCAAAGCGATTTCCATAGTTGTTGAACCCCAAGGTGCGTTTAGGTGTCGGTCATCAACACTCACTGTTTTGGGGCCCCAGTGTGATTTCCACGATTAACGAACGGCGGGGTGCGTTTACATGTCGGTCATCAATACTAGTAGTTTTGGCCAATTCTGGCCCGTTTCGTGGACAATTACTCATTGTTTTGGGGCCCCGAAATAATTTCCACAATTAACGAACCCCTGGGTGCGCTTACGTGTTGGTTATGAACACTCACAGTTTTGGCCAATTCTAACGCATTTTGTGGACTTTTAGTCACCGTTTTCTAGTCCTGAAGTGATTTCCATAGTGGTTGATCCCCAAGGCGCACTTACGTGTTAGTCATCAACACTCACAGTTTTGGCTGATTCTGCCTGTTTCATGGACTATTACTCACTGTTTTGGGGCCCCAGAGTGATTTCCACGGTTAACGAACCGCAGGGTGCATTTACGTGTCGGTCATCAACACTCGAAGTTTTGGCCGATTCTGGCCCGTTTCTTGGACTATTACTCTGTTTTTGGGTCCAAGCGTGATTTTCATGATTTACGAACCCCGTGGTGCGTTTACGTGTCGGTCAATGACACTCACAATTTTGGCCAATTTCTGGTCCGTTTTGTGTACTATT
>NW_021261186.1:0-787 GCF_002162155.2 Triticum dicoccoides
CAACTCACCCCTATTTTGGCACACATGATCTCTTGCACAAACAAAGCTAGTTTTCCAAGGTTTTATATTATTTTTAATTCTTTATTAATTTATAATGCCCTCTAGACTGACTGGTCAAACCACCGGTCTATACCTCAGGGGGGCATTGCAAAGTATTAATTTTCCAAATTTTCTTGCATAGTCATGTTTGGAACTTATGGGTCACCATGTACAAGAAAATTTGGGTGATTTGGAGGTGGTGGAAAAAATCAATTATGTTCAAAAACTGGCTTAAGTTAACCAAATGGCCCCTCCGGAATGCGATGATTTTTTCGACCACCTCCAAATCACCCCTATTTTGGCACACATTTTCTCTTGCACAAACAAAGCTAGTTTTCCAATGTTTTATATTTTTATGAATTGGTTATTAATTTATAAGGCCCTCTAGACTGATTGGTCAAACCATCGGTCTATACCTCAAGGGGGCATTGTAATGTTTTAATTTTGCAACTTTTCTTACATAGCCATGTTTGGAACATGTGGTTCACCATGTACAAGAAAATTTGGGTGATTTGGAGGTGGTGGAAAAAATCACGTATATTCAAAAACTGGCTTAAGTTAGACCAAATGGCCCCTTCGGAATGCGATGATTTTTTTCGACCACCTCCTTATCACCCCTATTTGGGCACACATGATCTCTTGCGCAAGCAAAGCTAGTTTTCCAAGTTTTTATATTTTTTTTGAATTTTTTATTTATTTATAATGCCCTCTAGCCTGACTGGTCAAACCATCGGTCTATACCTTATGG
>NW_021261187.1:0-1039 GCF_002162155.2 Triticum dicoccoides
AACGTAACTGGGTGGCTATAAAGGTGCATTACAGGTATCTCCGAAAGTGTCTGTTGGGTTGGCACAAATCGAGACTGGGATTTGTCACTCCGTGTAAACGGAGAGGTATCTCTGGGCCCACTCGGTAGGACATCATCATAATGTGCACAATGTGATCAAGGAGTTGATCACGGGATGATGTGTTACGGAACGAGTAAAAGAGACTTGCCGGTAACGAGATTGAACAAGGTATCGGGATACCGACGATCGAATCTCGGGCAAGTATCGTACCGATAGACAAAGGGAATTGTATACGGGATTGATTAAGTCCTTGACATCGTGGTTCATCCGATGAGATCATCGTGGAACATGTGGGAGCCAACATGGGTATCCAGATCCCGCTGTTGGTTATTGACCGGAGAACATCTCGGTCATGTCTGCATGGTTCCCGAACCCGTAGGGTCTACACACTTAAGGTTCGATGACGCTAGGGTTGTAAAGGAAGCTTGTATGTGGTAACCGAATGTTGTTCGGAGTTTCGGATGAGATCCCGGACGTCACGAGGAGTTCCGTAATGGTCCGGAGGTAAAGATTTATATATAGGAAGTCCTATTTCGGCCATCGGGACAAGTTTCGGGGTCATCGGTATTGTACCGGGACCACCGGAAGGGTCCCGGGGGCCCACCGGGTGGGGCCACCTGCCCCGGGGGGCCACATGGGCTGTAGGGGTGCGCCTTGGCCTACATGGGCCAAGGGCACCAGCCCCAAGAGGCCCATGCACCTAGGGAACCCTAGAGGGAAGAGTCCTCAAAGGGGAAGGCACCTCCGAGGTGCCTTGGGGAGGATGGACTCCTCCCCCCCTCTTGGCCGCACCCCTTCCTTGGAGGAAGGGGCAAAGCTGCGCCTCCCCCCTCTCCCTTGCCCCTATATATAGTGGAGGGGAGGGAGGGCAGCCATACCAGAAGCCCTGGCGCCTCCCTCCCTCCCGTGACACCTCCTCCTCTCCCGTAGGTGCTTGGCGAAGCCCTGCAGGATTGCCACGCTCCTGCATCACCACCAC
>NW_021261188.1:0-1429 GCF_002162155.2 Triticum dicoccoides
AATGATGTGATGGACAAGACCCAATCCTAAGCCTAGCACAAGATCATGTAGTTCGTATGCTAAAGCTTTTCTAATGTCAAGTATCTTTTCCTTAGACCATGAGATTGTGCAACTCCCGGATACCGTAGGAATGCTTTGGGTGTACCAAACGTCACAACGTAACTGGGTGGCTATAAAGGTGCATTACAGGTATCTCCGAAAGTGTCTGTTGGGTTGGCACGAATCGAGACTGGGATTTGTCACTCCGTGTAAATGGAGAGGTATCTCTGGGCCCACTCGGTAGGACATCATCATAATGTGCACAATGTGATCAAGGAGTTGATCACGGGATGATGTGTTACGGAACGAGTAAAAGAGACTTGCCGGTAACGAGATTGAACAAGGTATCGGGATACCGACGATCGAATCTCGGGCAAGTATCGTACCGATAGACAAAGGGAATTGTATACGGGATTGATTAAGTCCTTGACATCGTGGTTTATCCGATGAGATCATCGTGGAACATGTGGGAGCCAACATGGGTATCCAGATCCCGCTGTTGGTTATTGACCGGAGAACATCTCGGTCATGTCTGCATGGTTCCCGAACCCGTAGGGTCTACACACTTAAGGTTCGATGACGCTAGGGTTGTAAAGGAAGCTTGTATGTGGTAACCGAATGTTGTTCGGAGTCCCGGATGAGATCCCGGACGTCACGAGGAGTTCCGGAATGGTCCGGAGGTAAAGATTTATATATAGGAAGTCCTATTTCGGCCATCGGGACAAGTTTCGGGGTCATCGGTATTGTATCGGGACCACCGGAAGGGTCCCGGGGGCCCACCGGGTGGGGCCACCTGCCCCGGGGGCCACATGGGCTGTAGGGGGTGCGCCTTGGCCTACATGGGCCAAGGGCACCAGCCCCAAGAGGCCCATGCGCCTAGGGAACCCTAGAGGGAAGAGTCCTCAAAGGGGAAGGCACCTCCGAGGTGCCTTGGGGAGGATGGACTCCCCCCCCCCTCTTGGCCGCGCCCCTTCCTTGGAGGAAGGGGCAAGGCTGCGCCTCCCCCCTCTCCCTTGCCCCTATATATAGTGGAGGGGAGGGAGGGCAGCCATACCAGAAGCCCTGGCGCCTCCCTCCCTCCCGTGACACCTCCTCCTCTCCCGTAGGTGCTTGGCGAAGCCCTGCAGGATTGCCACGCTCCTCCATCACCACCACGCCATTATGCTGCTGCTGGATGGAGTCTTCCTCAACCTCTCCCTCTCTCCTTGCTGGATCAAGGCGTGGGAGACATCGTCGAGCTGTACGTGTGTTGAACGCGGAGGTGCCATCCGTTCGGCACTAGGATCATCGGTGATCTGAATCACGACGAGTACGACTCCATCAACCCCGTTCACTTGAACGCTTCCGCTTAGCGATCTACAAGGGTATGTAGATGCACTCTCTTTCCCCT
>NW_021261189.1:0-1694 GCF_002162155.2 Triticum dicoccoides
AGATTTTACAGTTTTTCATAGTTTAGATCGAGTCTGTTCTTCATACCTACAGTCCACGAAAAAGCCACAAAAAAAATTAGGGTTAGTTCATCATATCCGAACCAATCTGAGCCTTTGCATAATCTTTTTAGGGTTTTGCTTTGTTGAATTTGCGGTTGCATCGTCGTGTCTAGTTGCTGGTCTTAGAGTCTAGTCTTTTAGAGTTTCGAGTTCTGGTCATAAGTTGTCACGCCGCCGCCGCACCATCATCATCACCCCTGCCATCTACCACCACCGCTTATCCGCCACCGCTTCGAATCCGTATCCATATACCACCACAGCTGTCATATACCACCACCACTGCCATCTACCACCATATATCCACCACCAATCCGAGTTCTTGTCATATTAGGTTTGTTTTCGAGATCCATCTAGATTCCGATTCGTGTTTCCTTGCCGGAGTAGGTTTCGGGAAAAAAAAATTCGGGTAGCCACGCTCCGTTTAGGCCCAAAATTTTTCGAAAACGCATTTTTCGAAAAAATTTCTGGCTATCCTATTTTTTGGTGTTTCTGAGTGTTTTGAGACAGGTGCCATTATAGGAAGTTTTTTTTGACCCGTTTCCAGTTTTTGGGTCCGGGCAGTCGAAAAAAAAAAAAATTGGTCGAAAAAATTTCGTGCCCATCCTGTCCGTTTGAGCTAGGAAGAGTTTTGAGACACTCGCCATTATAGTGATTTTTCGTAAAAAAAAAGCAGCGCAAAAAAAAGAGCGCAAAAAAAAAGAGCGAAAAAAAAATTCAGAGTGTGCTTTTCCCTTGTTTACGTGCCGCGCCGTGATTTTGTTAGTGTTCTAGGCTCGCGTCTCTAGTACGGTCTAGCCTAGGACCAGCACAGTACCGTCGTTGAGCGTTTATTCAACTTTGCATCTCTGAATTGATTATTGCTGACCCTTTTTGCTACCATATTATAAGCCTTCCCAGCTCCACATACATCTACGTCGTGCGTTTGACTCTCCCTGATAATCGCTCTATCCAAGCTTTGAGAGTTTTTGACTACAACGGTTGCCGATCACCGCCTGCTGCTGGGTAAGAACTGGTAAGAATTTGAGATTTGCTTGACGGATTTGTGACACCCACCACCACCACTTGTTCGTAGTCTGTAGGATCATATTCTTGTGTGTTTCTATTGCTGCTAACCATGCCAGGATCACAAGCCGACGAGATTGACTGGGAGAATTTATCGAACAAGGAGCTTCATGATCAGTTTCAGCAAATGATGACTGAACAGGTGCAAGATGTGCTGAACAATTTTGAAGAGGCCATGGAGAAGATCACTGGCCTTGAGAAGACGTTCGAAACAAAGCTCGATAACAAGTTTAATGAATTGCTCGCGCGTCTTCCACCACCACCACCCGCTGCACCTAACGCACCTCTCCAACAACAACAACAACGACTACCTCCACGTCGCGAAGCAGACCTCCGCCGAGCAAGCCGTGTTCCTCTTGCGTTTGGCCAAACTGTTGGTGCTGCTGTTGATACTTCTGTGGCTCCTGCTGCTGATGCGGAGGAGGATGATTATGTGGGAGATTATGAGGATGAGGTTGATCAAAATCAACACTACGTGCAGCCACCTGTACCACCACCAGCAGGTCGACCTCAGGTATATATTCGTAATGGTAGGCCTGCACCACCACCTCAGGTACGAGATGATGTCCATA
>NW_021261190.1:0-1012 GCF_002162155.2 Triticum dicoccoides
GAATGCCTTGTCAATTTGAATGCACCATCTGATGAGCTACCCACTACTTTGATCACACCACCTATTTTAGAGGACTACGTTGATAATTTGACTTTGCCATGTGATCAAACAACTGAAATACCAACAATTTTGAGTGCACCCATTGAATTAACTATTGATGCAAAAGAACCAATGTTTAATCATTTTGATATGACATCTAATCTTGGTGATGATTCTGTGTTGAATGACTTATTGCATGTTTGCTTATTTAAGCATGTTGTAGCATGTAAATTTGATGCAAGTAAGGTTTATTCACCAATGTTGGGATGGTTTAATGATGAACATTGTCAATCTTTTGAAATGAATAAGAGCTTCACTTATATGTGCAAACTGAGTTGCAATATTTTCATGCTTTCTACTTCTTGTGCTAATTTTTTGGCTTTAGATTTTATGAACTGTGCAAGTTACTCATGTATTCATGTGTCATATATGCAAAAATCAAGGGAAGTAAAAATGGATGACATATACATATACAACATGTACACCTTGTCTCCTTTGTTAGCCACATTTTAGATTAAGCAACGCCGAGGACGGCTTTATTTTCAAGAAGGGGAGGATGATGAGGACATGACTACCTTGGATATGACCAAAAATATTGCATATATGCATATTTGTCAGGTGATTTCTAGTGCAAACTATTCAATAATCTATTTATGTTATCCAGAACAAAAATACTTCACACACTTTTGTGTTTTGTCTAATTGCAGGTGTATGGGACATTTGTACAATCCACATATGAAGATAAGGAAGAAAGAGATGTTTATTTGCTGTCCAAAAAGTTCTCTCACGTCACTTTTGGCCCAAGAGAAGATAGAGTCCAAGTCTCTCACGTTCTGGATTCAGATTCGGACTGCACAGACATACCTGACTCAAAACGCACACAAGTTTTTCATACGGACTCCGAATTGGGTGATTCTTTTTTTGTTGGAAACTAGATTTCGTGCACTTTCCAACCCAATTGGAATCACCTTCA
>NW_021261191.1:0-505 GCF_002162155.2 Triticum dicoccoides
TCATCACCATTGGGCCGCCCAAGGCGACGCCATCGGTTGGTCACCTCATCACCACTCGGCCGCCCAACGCATCGCCATCGGTTGGTCACCTCATCACCTCTCAGTCGCCCGCGCGTCGCCACTCGGTGTGTCATCTCATCACCACTCGGCCGCGCCACGTGTCACCATTTGGTTGGAAGCCTTCTCACCACTCGGAAGCCCCGTGCGTAGCCACTCTGCGGGACGCGTCAACTTCACTCGGACGCCCCGCGCGTCGTCACTCCACGGGACGTGTCTACTTCACTCAGACGCCCCGCGCCTCATCACTCCGCCGGACATGTCTACTTCACCCGGACGTCCCGCAGATCGTCACTCCGTAGGACACGTTTACTTCACCCGGTCGCCCCGCGCATCGTCACTCCGTGGGACGCGTCTACTTCACGCGGACGCCCCGTGCATCGTCACTCCACGGGACGCGTCTACTTCACTCGGACGCCCCGCGCATCGCCACTTGGTTGGTCACCTA
>NW_021261191.1:9791-10478 GCF_002162155.2 Triticum dicoccoides
TCGGCCGCCCCCCGCGTCGCCGTCGGTTGGTCACCTCATCACCAATCGGCCGCCCCGCGCGTCGCCATCGGTTGGTCACCTCATCACCACTCGGCCGACCCCCTGCGTCGCCGTCGGTTGGTCACCTCATCACCACTCGGCCGCCCCACGCGTCACCATCGGTTGGTCACCTCATCACCACACAGATTTTAACAGTTTTTTCTGAAATAATTGTTGTTGCTTATACTTGTAACCAAAATCCCCCAGTGGGTGACTTAGCTGCAAATCTATTACGCCTAAGTTCAAGAAATCCTACTGAGTGATGAGTCAGCCTCTCACTCGGGGGCTTAGCTGCGAATCTGTTTCGCCTAAGTTCGAAAAATCCTACCGAGTGATGAGTCAACCTCTCACTCGGGGGCTTAGTTGTAGTCCAGTACTCGCCTAAGTTTGAAAAAATCCTACCGAGTGGAGAGCAAACCTCCCACTCAGGGGCTTAGCTGCAGCCCAGTACTCGCCTAAGTTTGAAAAAATCCTACAGAGTGGAGAGCAAACCTCCCACTCGGGGGCTTAGCTGCAGTCCAGTACTCGCCTAAGTTTGAAAAAATCCTACCAAGTGGAGAGCAAACCTCCCACTCGGGGCTTAGCTGCAGTCCAGTACTCGCCTAAGTTTGAAAAAATCCTACCGAGTGGAGAGCAAACCTCTCACTC
>NW_021261192.1:0-1081 GCF_002162155.2 Triticum dicoccoides
ATAATAATAATTCCAACATATATGTCGAGGCAATAATTACCTCAACACACCGATTAGTGTGGTTAATCTGGCCCATGGGAACATCGGAAACAGAAGGAAGGGATTTGCAAATGCATCGGACTATTTAGAAACCTGGGATGACTCGGACAGCATAACGGCTATAATTGCTCAAAAAGATTTGAGACAATCACAAAAATGGTGGCATAACCACTCAGAAGCACAATATCAAGGTTCCGAGATCAACAATTAACATACGGAAGTAGTAGGAACTGAACTGAGACTTAAATCCAACAATCTTATAAGTCTACTGATTAGTAACACGTGATCCTAATAGAAAGAAGAGATAGCCTAGTTCTTAATCCCCGCAGGAAAGATAAGATAACTCAGATCAGAAGGGCATGAGGTATAAGGAGTAAAAAGAGCCTTATGTTCCATCCCACAATCAATTCCCTTATATAACTAAAGAATTTTCTAGACTCAACTTCGACCAGTTTGGCTTGGTAATCCTACAGGCAGTCAAGCTCTGATACCAACGCTGTCAGGACCCCGACTCAATGCCACATCGATCTAGCATGTAACACCTCATATCACTTTGCGGCCTTACGCACGGTATCCCCACGGGTGTCGCATTACCTTGTCCCGGGACCGTTTGCGCCTTTTGGCACACGTATATGACAGTGTCGCTAGCATCCATATGATAAGGAGCCCGGGCTGACATGGCTAGTCGTAAACCCAAAGTGGCACAGACTTACAGGGACAGGCATCCATGACCCAGCATCGAACGTGTCGGTCATCAGCGAGTGAATCCAGGCTGTAGCACTGGGCTAGCAGGACTCCGGTGAACCGGGCTGTAGCGGGCTAACAGGACTCCGGTATTCATCGCGTGACATTTCCCCGAAGGGACAGACACAGGAACGAAGAAGGACACATGCCGGCCAGCCTAAGTGTCCCGGAGCAGTAGCAAGCTACCATGGCTCGGTGGAAACACTAGGAGACATTTCCCGGTAAGAGAGGCTACCAAGGATAAACAACTAGGTTGTCAGATCCCACACATACCAAGCATTTCAATAACATACACACA
>NW_021261193.1:0-1294 GCF_002162155.2 Triticum dicoccoides
CTTCCTCTGCTCCTCCTCCAGCTTCCTCTTCTTCTCCTCCTCCATCTTCTTTCTTGCACGGGACCTGTAGTCGTCATTCCAGTCTGAAAAGCCCTCATACCAGGGAATAACGCCCATGCCTCGTGTTCTTCCCGGGTGTTCAGGATTTCCCAGGGCGCGCGTAAGCTCGTTGTTCTCTCTATTGGGCGTGAACACCCCCGCTCGAGCTTCTTCTATTGTGTCAAGTATCTTTTGTTCGGCTCCTTTTAGACTTGCCTTCTTTGAAACCAGGCTTGTCTTCAGGTCCAACGCCCCCCCATGCGCATAGAACCAAGTTCTGCACTTGGGGTCCAGCTCCTAGTAATCGGATGACCCCTGCACCCTCCATCTCTTGCTCAGACTTATCCCACTTAGGCAATCCCACCGCATAGCCACCTGGACCCAGCCTATGGAACTACGTCTTTCTTGCGACATTTGCCTTGTTTTTCATCGACCGTTCCTTAGATAATTCTGAATCCTTGAAGGTCACAAAATCGTCCCAGTGTTCTCTTTGCTTCTCCAGTGTTCCCTTGAAATCTGGAGTCTTCCTTTCATTAGCGAGGTAGTTGGCCCATACAATTTTCTTGTGGGCATTGAATGCAATTGCCATCTTCTTAAGAGCAGCGGCCTTGACTTTCTCCACATCTGCTTTAGTGAAATGATCTGGTAGGATGAAACGTTCCATCAGAGATTTCACCAGGTCTTTTTTGGCTCTGTCGTCGACCCAAATAACACCTGGACATTTAGTCTTTGGCTCTTTCCATTCTTGAATGGAGATCGGGAGTTTGTCCTTCACAAGAACTCCGCACTAACGAGTCCACTTGTCCGCAACGTTCTTAGGCGTGAGGGGTTCGCCACTAAGTTTGGTGGATTCGATGTGGTACTTTACACCATCCTTCAACAATCTGCCCGAGCCTCGCTTTGTCTTGCTGTCTGTAGAAGCAGATTTGCTCGATCCGGAGGGCTGAAAGAAGAAAGATCGATTCGTTAATATATCTTCAATAAAAAAACATGTGATGATCACCAGGATGCATGCTTATATAAATATACCTCGCCGGTAGTCTTTGTTATTTGAAGATCAGCATTGTCTGTGTCATCACAAACATTGTCTGTGTCATCATAATCATAGTTCATGACTTCATCAGCTCGGTCGTCGAGATCGAATATCTTTTCATCACCCTCTCCGGTATTGTTCAGATATTGGGAGTCGTCATCTTCATTCAGATCATCTAGCCTGTGAGGGCTGCGTATGATGTCGAATAATTCCTCTTCTCTC
>NW_021261194.1:0-940 GCF_002162155.2 Triticum dicoccoides
GGTTGCCGAGTACATGTCGTGTAAACGGCGGTAAGTGGTGAGAGCGTGTGTGAAGAAGTACACCCCTGCAGGGTTAACCTAATCTATTCGAATAGCCGTGTCCACGGAAAAGGACCTCTGGGTTGCTTATATCAGTTCATAGACAAGTGAAAGTGGATACTCTAAAATACGCAAGATAAGCGTGAGTGCTATGGATGGCGTTCTCGTAGGGAGACGGGAGCGGATCCATAGTGGTGTATTGATATGGTGAATATGTGGACTCGTGTGCGCCACCTCAAAAGAGTTACTCGCAGTCGTAGTTCAGGATAGCCACCGAGTCAAAGCTGGCTTGCTGCAGTTAAACCCCACCATCCCCTTTGTTGATAATGATGCATATGTAGATAGTTCTGATGTAAGTCTTGTTGGGTACATTTGTACTCACGTTTGCCTATTTATGTTTGCAGAGAGACTTCGGTCTCGCTAGTAGTTTCGCGTGGACTTCGACGTTTAGCTTGTTACCTCAGCTACGATCTTGTGCCCTCGGCAGTATCTGGCAGATAGTCAGGCTTCTCAGCCTTTTTCATTTATAGTGGTCTGTACTCAGACATGATAGTTTCCGCTTGTGCTTTGACTTGTATACTCTGAATGTTGGGTCATGAGACCCATGTTTGTAATATCTCGCTCCTCGGAGCCTAATGAATAAACTACTTGAGTCGTAGAGTCATTTTGTGATACCATGTTGTATTGCACATATCGAGCATATTGTGTGTATGTTATTGAAATGCTTGGTATGTGTGGGATCTGACTATCTAGTTGTTTATCTTTAGTAGCCTCTCTTACCGGGAAATGTCTCCTAGTGTTTCCACCGAGCCATGGTAGCTTGCTACTGCTCCGGAACACTTAGGCTGGCCGGCATGTGTCCTTCTTCGTTCCTGTGTCTGTCCCTTTGGGGAAATGTCAC
>NW_021261195.1:0-1917 GCF_002162155.2 Triticum dicoccoides
TTATCCTGGGATTCCCATCAATACGGGCGTGGGTAACCCAACCGCGCCATTGATTGTGACGCTTGGGAGATAAGCGAGTTTACCAGGCCGGTGGGGACACATGTTTCTGTCCGCCCATATAAGGGGATAAAGATCCAACCCTTTTACCTGCGCCTTCTTCCTCTTTGGCTTATCTATCTCCGTGAACTCGAGCTCCAGCGCCCAAGTCCGCACTTCTCACCTCAACCTTCTCCAACTATGTCCGGAGCGGGAGGCAAGTGGATGGCCTCCTCCGTCACGGAGGGGCAGATCCAGACGCTGCGCGACGCCGGATATTTGTCCAGTGACATCGCGCACCGGCTCCCCGACGAGGGAGAGATCATCCCCACCCCCAGGCCCCATGAGAGGGTAGTATTTCTTCCCCATTTCCTCTGCGGACTGGGCTTCCCACTTCATCCCTTTGTCCGGGGGCTCATGTTCTACTACGGCCTAGATTTCTATGATCTGGCCCCGAATTTCATCCTGAACATCTCGGCGTTTATCATCGTGTGCGAGGCCTTCCTCTGCATCCAGCCCCACTTCGGCTTGTGGCTCAAGACCTTCAGTGTCAAGCCGAAGGTTGTGAAGGGCAGCCAAGCGGAGTGCGGAGGCGCCATGGTGGGCAGGATGTCCCACGTTACGTGGCTGGAGGGCACTTTCGTGGAAACCATCAAGGGGTGGCAATCCGGTTGGTTCTACATCACCGAGCCGCGCGACCCTGATTGGGCAGCGGCCCCCGAATTTAGATCCGGCATCCCTACACGGCTCACCTCCTGGAAAGAGAGCGGCCGGATCTGGGGGGATTCGGAGGAGCTGACCGGACTCCAAGCCTGTATCCAGAAGTTGGTGGACAAGAAGCTCAAGCTTGTTAACGTAGTCCAGGTCATGCTCATCCGCCGGATTCTCCCGTGCCAACGATGGGGCTTCAACATGTGGGAGTTTGATCCGGCGCAGCACCAGACCCTGAGCGGGCTCTTCGACCCTACGTACGAAGATGTCTAGAAGTGCTATTCAAGGGCGCCGAGGCTCCCGCATCCGCTACCGAAGATCGCGGATTCCGCTCGCAGCGTCCAGCTGACGAGGTAAGTGATTTCACCACTTGTTTTTCCATAGTTTGACTCTATGAGGTATCTAAACTCCCTTTACCTTTGACGGGAATGGCTGGCGAAGGCCAAACGGACTATCTGTCCGGCCCCATTGCCAGAGGACCCAACAGACGCCCGCCTAACGAGGCTGCTGGCTCCGGCACCACACGTGGTGCCGGAGAAGAAGGCCAAGAAGAAGGCCACGGGGACTCGGAAGAGTTCCCATTTTCAGGTTCTATCGGATGATGAATCCGAGGCTGACTCCTCCCACCAAGGCGAGGAGGATAAGAAGAGAGCCTCTCCCCCGGCAGGGGAGGGAATAAAAGGAAGGCCTCCCCAACAAGGGAGGCCGAAGGGTCCAAGAATGGAAAAACTCTTCCGCCGGACTGCTCCGCCGGCGCCAGTGAAGACGACGAGGACTGGCCTCCAAGGACCAAGACCGTAGCGAGATCGTAAGTATCCGGACTCCCGAATAACTTCAAGGTTTTTATTTTTCATCACATAATGTCTTTCTAATGCCGCACACAACCCTGCAGTCCGCCTAAGGATGATCTTCCCGCTTCGTCGAGCGGGTCCTTAGGTGCGTCGGATATGGTTTCTCTTCCGACGGCCTCCACCCCCCATGATGCGGATGATGCCGAGGTGGGATCCTAGGAAGGGACCCACCAGGAGGAGAGGGCCCCGAAGGTGTCGCAGGACAACCTCCCGGACTTTGCACCGGACTCGACCCCGGAACCCACAGTGGCTCCGGAGTCCGACGGGCGACCCCTTCGCAAGAAGGGCAAGACCGTGACGCCGGCTGCCTCCGTCCAAC
>NW_021261196.1:0-1328 GCF_002162155.2 Triticum dicoccoides
TATTACTCATATAAATAGAACAACCATTATTCTCTGATTTAAATGAATAACCGTCTCGCATTAAACAAGATCCAGATATAATGTTCATGCTCAACGCTGGCACCAAATAACAATTACTTAGGTCTAATATTAATCCCGAAGGTAGATGTAGAGGTAGCGTGCCGACTGCGATCACATCGACTTTGGAACCGTTTCCCACGCGCATCGTCACCTCGTCCTTTGCCAGTGCCCGCTTATTCTGTAGTCCCTGTTTCGAGTTGCAAATATTAGCAACAGAACCAGTATCAAATACCCAGGTGCTACTGCGAGCTCTAGTAAGGTACACATCAATAACATGTATATCACATATACCTTTGTTCACCTTGCCATCCTTCTTATCCGCCAAATACTTGGGGCAGTTCTGCTTCCAGTGACCAGTCTGCTTGCAGTAGAAGCACTCAGTTTCAAGCTTAGGTCCAGATTTAGGTTTCTTCTCTTGAGCAGCAACTTGTTTGCCGTTCTTCTTGAAGTTCCCCTTTTTCTTCCCTTTGCCCTTTTTCTTGAAACTAGTGGTCTTGTTAACCATCAACACTTGATGCTCCTTCTTGATTTCTACCTCCGCAGCTTTCAGCATTGCGAAGAGCTCGGGAATAGTCTTGTTCATCCCTTGCATATTATAGTTCATTACGAAGCTCTTGTAGCTTGGTGGCAGTGATTGGAGAATTCTGTCGATGACGCAATCATCCGGAAGATTAACTCCCAATTGAATCAAGTGATTTTTATACCCAGACATTTTGAGTATATGCTCACTGACAGAACTGTTCTCCTCCATCTTGCAGCTATAGAACTTATTGGAGACTTCATATCTCTCAATCCGGGCATTTGCTTGAAATATTAACTTCAACTCCTGGAACATCTCATATGCTCCATGACGTTCAAAACGTCGTTGAAGTCCCGATTCTAAGCCGTAAAGCATGACACACTGAACTATCGAGTAGTCATCAGCTTTGCTCTGCCAGACGTTCATAACATCTGGTGTTGCTCCAGCAGCAGGCCTGGCACCCAGCGGTGCTTCCAGGACGTAATTCTTCTGTGCAGCAATGAGGATAATCCTCAAGTTACGGACCCAGTCCGTGTAATTGCTACCATCATCTTTCAACTTTGCTTTCTCAAGGAACGCATTAAAATTCAACGGAACAACAGCACGAGCCATCTATCTACAATCAACATAAACAAGCAAGATACTATCAGGTACTAAGTTCATGATAAATTTAAGTTCAATTAATCATATTATTTAAGAACTCCCACTTAGATAGACATCCCTCTAATCCTCTAAGTGATTACGTGAT
>NW_021261197.1:0-1226 GCF_002162155.2 Triticum dicoccoides
GAATTGATTGTGGGATGGAACGTAAGGCTCTTTTTACTCCTTATACCTCATGCCCTTCTGATCTGAGTCATCTTATCTTTCCTGCGGGGATTAAGAACTAGGCTATCTCTTCTTTCTATTAGGATCACGTGTTACTAATCAGTAGACTTATAAGATTTTTGGACTTAAGCCTCTGTTCAGTTCCTACTACTTCCGTATGTTAATTGTTGATCTCGAAACCTTGATATTGTGCTTCTGAGTGGTTATGCCACCATTTTTGTGAATGTCTCAAATCTTTTCTGAGCATTTACAGCCGTTATGCTGTCCGAGTCATCCCAGGTTTCTAAGTAGTCTGATGCATTTGCAAATCCTTTCTTCCCGTTTCAATGTTCCCATGGGCCAGATTAACCACACTAATCAGTGAGTTGAGGTACTCTGTTACCTTGACATATATGTTGGAGATATTATTATGACCCTAGGTGTCTTAGGGGATCATCTAGTAGTCTAGCCATGATCTGTGTTCCCAGTGTGATGATTCTGGCCTTTATTCTCGGAAGCATTCTGTGATGCTACTTAGTAGTAGGTATTCCACTCCTGGGTTCTGAACCCGAGATTCACTCTACCTACTTCATGTTGATAGTAATTGCTAGTGCCTTTAGGATATTAGTAACCTTTGCGATAGTCCTTGAAGTCCGTGGTATCTTCTTCTTCCAAATACCATGAACTACTTATGGCAGAAGTTCCTCGTTGAACTGAAATATCACAACAGGATTATTCTTGAGGAGTTCTCCATTCATAAATCGTGACTCTGCCAGTTCTACCTTTCTGCATGGGTTATCCGGAAGAATTATGTTGAACTCGGTTCGACATACTAATTTATGCATCTACAACTCAGAAAGTTATATGTTCCTTTGAGTTGTCCCTCTTTAGTTGTTTCCGACCCTCGCCTATCAATTGATAGTCAAGAGTATGCGTGCATTCGTTCGTCGATGCCTATTACCCTTGTGGTCCGCCAAGCCATTCTATTTTAGAATGAATAGGAGAAACAAACTCCAGAATCTCATCCATATCTAGGATTGGGTCAAAGCAATTGTATTCCGCAGATCAAAATGCCAATCCAGCTTCTGGTCTGCTCTACCCTGAAGTATTACCTTCTTTATGACAGGAATTTCATGAGAATTGCACCACCTTTTGTGAATTCTTGACATAGTGATACTTCTCGCCATCCTTTTTCATTCCTCGGTTCC
>NW_021261198.1:0-2121 GCF_002162155.2 Triticum dicoccoides
CCCCCCCCCCCTCCGGTGTGATATATAAACCTCGGACCAGGCTTGTAGATACATATCAGAAATCTCTTGGTAGTTTACATGTATTATGTACACACTTCAACACAAGAAAACACATATAAGACGTAGGGTTTTATCTCTTCGGAGAGGCTAAACCTGGGCATAATTTATGTCACTGGTATCATCCACTAGTAGAAAAAAGGGCATCAGTCCCGGTTCTAGAGGGCCTTTAGCCCCAGTTCTGCAACCAGGACTAAACAATCGGTACTAAAAGCCCGCACTTTTAGTCCCGGTTGGGTTAAAAACCAGGACTAAAGGAGCTCCACGTGGCCGCTGTGGGAGCCCAGGCAGGAGGACTTTTAGTCCCGGTTGGTAACACCAACCGGGACTAAAGGCAGCCACGCGTCAGCACCTGCCAGGCGCTGGAGTTTTTGTTTTTTTTAAAGAGTGGGTTTAGGGGTTTTGGAGGGTTTAGGGGTTTCATATTGTGTATCCCCCTTTTCTTTTGGTGTTTACCATTCAATTCTTTTGCATTTAGGGTTTTCATTTTCGTTTTATGTTTTTCATTCAACTCGACGCTAGCTACTACATATAGCAATGAAGGAACGATTACACAACATCGTCATGATCAATATATAGAGCGAATTGACCTTTCTTTCTTCGTGCTTGGTCGAACAACAAGTTTTCGTATATCTATCCGATGCTAGTACATATAGTACACGTTCATGCATATATATAATATAACATCTCTTACGATTCCTAATATATAATTACCACAATCACATTGCAAATCCCGATGGTATTCTCCGTCTGTAGGTATGACATGCTCAATAAAGAATCCCACCAATTCTTCTTGAATTGCTCATGCGGTCAGTTGGTAGGAGGTCGTCCCGCTTTCACCAGATCTAATTTAAAAAAAGGAGCATCAATTGCTAGTTAATTTGGCAGGCTTTAATTCGTGGACCGTCCCATGCATGCATGTCACGTGATAAAAAGGCAGGGTATTAATATGTAAGTCAACATTTATTACTTTCTTATATATCATGTATTCTGCCCCTTGTACGTATAACAGATCAAATTAGGAATGGGTATGTATGACGCAAGATTTCATTTGATATATACGCACCCTGAGAATGCACATAATTTTGGTAGTAGGTATTGCATACCCGTATTAGATAGTTAGAAAATAAAATAAAACATAAATAGTTCTAAAAAAATTATTGGGTATATACGTACCCGCATGTGTACATAATTACACGAGTAGGTATTTGATACTCGTATTTGTACATAATATCGTTAGTAGGTATTTTTTTTGTGGTATCGTTAGTAGGTATTAAATACCCATATATTTACATAAATTATTGGGTATATACGTACCCGATATATACATAATTTCGTTAATAGGTATTAGATACTCATATTAAATAGTTGAAAAAATAGAACGTAATAGTTCAGAAAATAATTTACTGGATATATATACCCACGTATGCACAGAATTTTATTAGTAAGTATTATATACCCGTATTAGATAGTTAGGAAACGAAAATACGCGTATTAGATACCCATAGTAGTTCAAAAGAAAATAAAATATTACTATGATTTATTGTATGGCAAGTCTTGCATGCCTAATAGTTAAAAACAAAAATAAATTGTAAACATCGAAAGTCTTGCATGAAGAATAATTAAAAAACAAATCAAACATTTATTGTGTGGCGGTACATACCTAAAACAATCAAGGTGTGCCCGAGCACCTAGGTGTATAATGTTTCCTACAAGTAGTGGTAGTTACCACCACTTGCGTTTTGCATGTTGTATGTAGTATCAGTCGGAACCGAGAGTATGTACGTGTAGTATGTAGTATATCACAATGATTAGGTAGTATATATACTAATTTTTAGGTAGTATATATAATTTTTTGAGTATGCTCATTTTTACGTATAAATATATACATATTTTACAAATATAACAAAAACTATGGGCTCATATGCAATTTTTTCATGTAACTTGCTTTGAAATATCTTAGATATAGTATATGAACATATTTAAAATAATAAAATAGTATATATAGTACCACATGGTAGTATATGAGACATGTGGAGTAACTACCACCGGGTGGTATGATGG
>NW_021261199.1:0-1000 GCF_002162155.2 Triticum dicoccoides
TTACACCCACAGCCCCTGCTGCTATACATACTGGACCAATTACTAGAGCTCGCGCACGCCAACTAAATTACCAGGTACTTTCGTTTCTTGGTAATGATTCTAATGTTCATGAGAATATGATGCTGCCTAAATTGGATACATTTGTTTTGCTTACAAATGAAGGGCCTAGCTTGGAGAAGGATGAACATTGGAGCAAGAACAAGCATGGAGATGATGGCATGCGCAAGGGGAATAAGAACGGAGTTACAAGTGATGATTTCAGGACTTTGAAGCCACCATAATGGGTGCATGAAGCCTTGGACGAAATATACAAGATGCCACTTCATAAATTTCGTCCCGAGGCTATTTTAGGTGCTGCGTCACCTTATTATTGGGCCAGGCCCATGTAATTTCGAAATACATAAGCATAGGCTATTTTTAGAGTCCGTATGTGTGGGGAAACAAGAGATAGGGTTGATTTCGGACTCCTCCACCAAGGGTCACGAAATTCCCCCCTCTTCCTCCATATATACAGCCCTTAGGGCATCGTTTAGACTTTGGGTTTTGTTTAGATTAAAAGTTCGCCATAGCTGCAACTTCGCGTACTTCGTTTGTGTTCAACGACCAGACAAAGGCCTCACAGAACCCCACCTTGATCAATAAAGCTTTCATCTTATATTCGCAATATCCAGATTGCAATCTCAGTTTCTTGCTTGTTCTTCATTTGCTCGCAGGAAACAGACCCTCGTGGTCAGGTTGATCGTGCTCCGGCGTGGTCAATAACCTCTCGGAGTTGGTTTAGCGATTGCTAAGGCGCGACGTCCTCGCACGTTCGTAGTCGGATCGTCAAAGTCGACTTCCACCAAAGCGAAATCCACCATCTCATCGAAAGACGGGACACCTTTGCCTCTATCAAGTGGTATCAGATTTCCAGGTTGCTCGGTGAGATTTTACAGTTTTTCGTAGTTTAGATCGAGTCTGTTCTTCATACCTACAGTCCACGAAAAAGTCACAAAAAAAA
>NW_021261200.1:0-1146 GCF_002162155.2 Triticum dicoccoides
CGGGCCTTTGCAACCGCCACAACACTTCCAGACTTGTGAGAGGATGCCTACACAAGATTTGGTGGCATGCTAGCCCCCGTAGGCTGCCGGCCACAGCCGTAGACGCGCGAAGGGCAATCCGCGTAGAGGGATTTTTTCGGATACTTCTCCATCACCAAAAATTATGAAAAAAATACCATCGTTCCTATAGCACATGTGCCCACGCCGTGCAAAATAAAAACTCATGATTTTATCGCGCTCCGAGTATTTAACAATATTCACGCCGCATCGTTACCGCAGAACGTCTACTACCGTGTCATCGCCGTCCGTGAGGGGGGGCCATGCCCCGGAGACGCGTGCCCCCTCTTCGGACATGCCACGACACCACCCCGCATGTATGAGGGCCCGGTGTGATGCTCCAGTGGCATTGCTACACCCTCCCAGGGCCCCCGTCCCGCCTAACCTGTAGCGTTTGACCACGGGATCTAGCCCTTTGACTTTCCACGGACGGGCTTTGACCAGCGGACGTCCCCACCCGGTTGTGTTAGGTCAGCCCATAGGAACACTTTGGAGCAACAACCGGGCCAGACCCACCGCAAGATCCCCTCCGTGTAGACCCGACGCATCCGTTTCCCCACTCCAGGTGCCGGCGGCGGCGCCGTCCATGAGGGGGGCACACCCCGGACACGCGTGTTGGGCGTTTGCAACCACCACAACATTTCCAGACTTGTGAGAGGCTGCCTACGCAAGATTTGGCGGCATGCTAGCCCCCGTAGGCCGCCGGCCACAGCCGTAGACGCGCGAAGGGCAATCCGCGTAGAGGGATTTTTTTGGATACTTCTCCATCACCAAAAATTATAAAAAAATACCATCGTTCCTATAGCACATGTGCCCACTCGTGCAAAAAAACTCATGATTTTATCGCGCTCCGAGTATTTAATAATATTCATGCCGCATCGTTACCGCAGATCGTTTACTACCGTGTCATCGCCGTCCGTGAGGGGGGGGGGCACACCCCCGAGACGCGTGCCGCCTATTCGGACATGCCACCACACCATCCCGCATGTATGAGGGCCCGGTGCGATGCTCCAGTGGCATTGCTACCCCCCCCCCCAGGGCCCCCGTCCTGCATAACCCTATAGCGTTTGACCACGGGATCTAGCCCTT
>NW_021261201.1:0-7099 GCF_002162155.2 Triticum dicoccoides
GCGTCTATCTCCAGTTGATCCAGTTTGGCTTTCTCTCGGGCGGCAGCTCTTGCGTTATCTGTCTGCTTGAGAAGCAGCTCTTGAACATGAGGGTCCTGCACCCAGCCCATTGATGGTCCATCATTGTCTGCTGCGCCGACATCTTCATCTTCATGATCATGCCCTTCGTCTGCTCCGGCATTTTCCTCATCATCAAGTGCTGCATCTTCTACATGATGACTGTGTACAGCATCACCGTCGTGCTCATGTCCTGGAGATTCTTCGTCTTCTCGCCCGCCTAACCCGCGGTGGTTGTCTTGCTGCCCTTCCTCATTTCTTTCCCGCCCCCCATGGACGACTTCATAGTCATCTTCATCACCTTGCCACCGATAGCCATCCATGAAACCACACAAGAGCAGGTGATCCTACACCTGCCCGGAATCCGGGTCCGCAATAAGGCTCTTCAGTTTGCATCTTCGACACGAACATCTTATCTCCGTCTCGTTCTTTTCAAGCATCAAGGCCTCCGCAGAGCTTAAAAATCTATTCACGATGCCTTCGGTCATCATGCAGACCATGGTCGCCTGCGGGGTAGAGCAAAACGATATTTTAGAACCAAGAAAAAATTTGGCATGACTTTCCCTAAAAATAGGACCAAAAAGAATGCATAGTGCCAAAATTCTCGCCGAAACGGAAATGAATCAACATTCCGGCAAAATATTGGCAACTATCGTATTTCAAATACCGGTACCTGCAAACACAAACATATATGCAACATCACAAACATATGCAACACCACAAACATACATAGATCTAGCTAGGCCACAAAAAGTGCATGTGCACGTTGTTGGAGAGGGAGAACAACATAAAGATAGATTCCCTCCTTACTTACCTATCAAAAAAAGTAATTTAACCACTTAATTTGGATGAATATATGGTGCAAATGAGGTGAGGAGGAGGAGGCAGCCGAGACAACCTTGGAGGAGGAGGTGGAGAGAATGAAGTGGGGAAAGTGAGTGGATAGGTCGGCTGTCCAAAATATCTTGTTGGTCCCAGGTTACCAATGGCGCACCACTTGCAAATGTGCCATTAGTAACCCTGGTTACTAATGGCGCACCTGCTGCTGGTGTGCCATTAGAAGTTTTGCAAAAAAAAAAGTATATATTCTAATGGCGCACCGTGGCACAGTGCGCCATTACTAGTTTAAACTAGTAATGGCGCACTACGCTGTGGTGCGCCATTAATAGTTTTGCAAAAAAAAAGAATAAAAAAAAAACAGTAGTGACGCACTATGTGGCCGGTGCGCCATTACTAGTTAGCACTAGTAATGGCGCACCTTGCCATGATGCGCCATTAGTATGTTTGAAAAAAAAATATTACTAGTGGCGCACCGTATGCCTGGTACGCCATTAGTGTCTTCCACACTAATGACGCACCTGCACATGGTGCGCCACTGCTATATAGTAGTGGTGCACCACATGACAGGTGCGCCATTAGTGGCCATTCCATCTATAGCCCTTTTCCTAGTAGTGTGCAATGATGAATACTAAAACCGTGGCACAAAGTAGGGCAGCATTTACTGATGCTCAAATGTCTGTGTTAAGCAGCATTCTCTCTAGTGTTGCCAAAACCCCGGTGTTAGGCAAACTGATGTCAAATGTATCAGCAGTAGCAGGAGGAGGGGCAGTTCTGGCAGGAGGAGCGGCGCCACCTTATTTTCAGCCCTTTCTCGAAGAGGCCATCCATAGCCCAGCAGTGATCAATACTATAATGGACATGGTGCAAGGTGGGGATTTTTCTAGAATGTTTCATCAAGTGGTCCTAAACATGCCAATCCCTTAGCTGGGTCAGTCCAATATCACAAGAGAGGAGGAGGAAATGATAAGAAAACATCTCCTTGAGTTGCTCGATATTCGGTTAAACAAATGAAGGTATGTACATACATTTCCTCCATAGCCTCTGTTCCCTTTTGATAAACATCCATATGCGTGAAATTTTGATAGAACCATCTGTTTATAAATGGACCTGGAAATAATTGGGTGGTTCCGCATTTCAAAAAATTTGTAAAAATTTATCTGGCGTACAAATAGAGAAAGCAGTTTTTTTTGGTCTATCTGCTAACCAGAATGTTTGTTTTGGTCCAGTAACAACATTTCATACATTTTCTGCTCTCAACTAACCAAACAGGACCCCTTGTTGAAGCGCTATCCATGGCAATGTGGTGTGGTTTTGACCTCAACAAAAAAGAAAATGACAAGTGAAGCTCCCCCCACGAAGTCACTGGTTCTTTGTCTCTAGCAGAATGGGAGGGAGTGCAGCACGGGCAGAGCAAAGGGAACGTGGGCATGGGCTTTCACATCACATACATAGTGCACAGCTGCACCCGCGGAAGCACACGCCGAGGGGTTCCGGCTTCACCCACTGCGACTTTTCCGCCACCACCACCACAAGTGCTTTTAAGATAGTGTCCCAACTGATAGTTGTAGATAGTATCCCAACTGCTTTCTAGTCCATCTATGTGCTACGTATTCAAAGACACATGCTGACATACATACCATTTTTACTGAGTATCTAGTCGAGGCCTATTATTCAGTTCCAAATAAGCATCTTAAGAGTTCATATGGTTGGTGTACACATTGCAATGCCTATATTTTCCGTATTTACATATATAACCACTTCAACTTTTTTTTATTACAGGATGGTGTGCTGCTTTTGAGGGCATTCGATCCACTGTCATCCATCAATGCCAAAAAGAAATGGCTAGAAAAGTAGTTATCCTTACAGAATTTGGGGTCAGTTGAAGAAAACCAGAAAAAGGAAAAAAAATGTTATTTTCTAGCTTTGTATACCACTGATTTGCTCCTTCAATCAGCATGAGTCGCTTTAAAAAAAACAAAAAAAAACTTTATGTAGTGTGGAGAAACTGAAAATGAAAAAAAATGTTTGTACCATTGTTGCTTTTTTTTAATAAAACCAAAAAGAAAAAAATGTGCACGTTTAATTTTAGTTTTTTCTCCTTTTTTGGGCTTGTGGGTATGGCTGGTGGCATTCTCATTTACTTATGGAAGTGACTAACCACCAGTCGGCAGGACGATAAGCATCAGATCCGCATGATCATCCACCCGCGTCCCTCCCGCGCGATCCGCGTCGCCAGAACCACCCACGATGACCGAGCGAGCCTTCTTTAGCGAGGCCCAGCACGTGCAGCGCATGAGGCCCAAAAAAAGCCCCTCTGGCCCACATTCCCCCTCATGTGACTTACTACGCTAAAACCTAGTTTCTTACCTCTATCGCAAGAAACAGCCACACCTGCCCCAATCTGTTCTCCTCTCTCCCCGACGCGCATCCATCGCTGACTACCTGCGCTCCAGATCTAATCGACCAAAAAAACCCACGAAAAACACTACAACACAAGGATTTGGGATAGGGGACTGATTTACCACATCAATATCACAAGGGTTACCACCAGTTCGTCTGAATTTCGCCATAATCAGGCGAAAAAACAAGGAGGTAAGTGAAAAAACAAGAAAAAGGTAGCCCTTTTACTGCATCTGTATAATATCATCCATTGTAATTGAGTTACCATTCAAAATCAGTCAGGTTACCAACAAAAGATTGATTAAATTTGTCTTTTTAAAGCCAAAAAGTTGGTCAAATTGATCCATGTTCCTACCTACAGATTACATCATTTGAGTTGCCTCATCATTGAGTTATCGTCATAAATTCATATAGGTTATCATCATCAATCTATTAAGCTATCTTTTTTGAAGCATGTTAGAACTACATGTAAAAAATTTCTCATTAAAAACTGAGTTACCGTTTCATTTCAAGGAAGATTACCAAAGTGTCTGCATTGAGTAATCAGCATCCTTTAACACTTATTCAACACAAAAAAAAGATCTTTTTTTACAGAACAAACCCATGACAGAAAAAGTTATCATGCTAATTCATTACAATTTACCAGGAAAACTCGGAAACAGAGTTGTTAAAACACGAAAAGAATACCAGGTGTTGATTTACATTGTTGCCACCAGAATTTTTTTATAAGAAATAATGTTGATGAAATGAGGTTAATAGGAACTATCAATGTTGTACTCCCGTACGCTGGTTACTCCAAAAATGACACCTTCTATAAAAAATGAAGTAATCAGTGTAGAAAAAGAAAAAATTATAGTTGTTGTGAAAAAATAATCAAAATTGCTTGTAAGTGTGGAATTGATGGATGCAATTATATGTGATAGTAGGTGCCGCAACACAGAAAAAATGGCACATGACAACGGGGGTAATGTGGATATCACGATGAGTGGTGTGGGACAAACCAACAGTGTGAACAAGCACACATGGCAAACTTTGGTTCTGCAAACATCAATAAAACAAATGAAGGTAAAACAGTTACCATGCTACCACATTTTTATACACAGACTTGTTGCCATCATACTTGAATTGCAACCACCACCTATGTTATTTACAACTACCACATTCACCATGAATCAATTCACAATCACCACACCGAAAAAGTTACCATGAAATTAGGTAGAATTACTACTCTTACTGCATACAAATTATCATTCCAATCTGTATTACAAATGGAACTACATGCTTTCACTTTAGAGCTACAAAAACATTACAAGTGCTACATCTAGAAGCAACCCGATGGTCCGAGAGACAAGCAAAGAACCGACTACTAGTAGCATAGTGGGAAGAGAAAGCTTCTTTGATCATTAAGTCAGTGAGCCAGCGAGTCTAGAAACAGGAGGAGAGAAGCATAGTGGAATATTTATTATTCCCTTTATATTCGACGAGAAGCCAGTCGGGACCTTCATACTAAGCAGGCTTTCAAAGAAAATTTCCTTCTCTTCTTTAGTAAGAGCATAGCTGGCAGTACCTTCATACTGCTTTGGAGGCATATGCCGTCTTTTTCATGTAAACGTTGCAGGTCCTCCCGTGCCTCAGCTGTATCTTTTGTCTTTCCATACACGCCGAAGAAGCCTAACAGGTTCACGCAAAGGTTCTTCGTCACGTGCATCACGTCAATTGAAGAGGGGACCTCTAGGTCTTTCCAGTAGGGTAGGTCCCAAAATATAGACTTCTTCTTCCACATGGGTGCGTGTCCCCCAGCGTCATTCGGAGCAGCTAGTGCGCCGGGACCCTTTCCAAAGATTACGTGTAAATCATTGACCATAGCAAGTACGTGATCACCGGTACGCATGGCGGGCTTCTTCCGGTGATCTGCCTCGCCTTTGAAATGCTTGCCTTTCTTTCGATATTGATGGTTGGTCGGAAGAAATCAACATGGCCTAGGTACACATTCTTCCTGCAACCTCCCAGGTATATACTTTCGGTGTCAAGTAAACAGTGTGTGCATGCGTGGTATCCCTTGTTTGTCTATCCTGAAAGGTTACTAAGAGCGGGCCAATCGTTGATGGTCACGAATAGCAACGCCTTTAGGTCAAATTCCTCCTGTTTGTGCTCATCCCACGTACGTATACCGTTTCCATTCCATAGTTGTAAAAGTTCTTCAACTAATGGCCTTAGGTACACATCAATGTCGTTGCCGGGTTGCTTAGGGCCTTGGATGAGAACTGGCATCATAATGAACTTCCGCTTCATGCACATCCAAGGAGGAAGATTATACATACATAGAGTCACGGGTCAGGTGTTGTGATTGCTGCTCTGCTCCCCGAAAGGATTAATGCCATCCGCGCTTAAAGCAAACTATAGGTTCCTTGGATCACGTGCAAACTCAGCCCAGTACTTTCTCTTGATTTTTCTCCACTATGACCTGTCAGCGGGTGCTCTCAACTTCCCGTCTTTCTTACGGTCCTCACTGTGCCATCACATCAACTTGGCATGCTCTCCGTTTCTGAACAGACATTTCAACCGTGGTATTATAGAAGCATACCACATCACCTTCGCAGGAACCTTCTTCTTGGGGGTTTGCCGTCAACATCACCAGGGTCATCTCGTCTGATCTTATACCGTAATGCACTGCATACCGGGCATGCGTTCAGATCCTTGTACGCATGGCGGTAGAGGATGCAGTCATTAGGGCATGCATGTATCTTCTCCACCTCCAATCCTAGAGGGCATACGACCTTCTTTGTTGCGTATGTACTTTCGGGCAATTCGTTATCCTTTGGAAGCTTCTTCTTCAATATGTTTAGTAGCTTCTCAAATTCTTTGTCTGGCACAGCATTCTCTGCCTTCCACTGCAGCAATTCCAGTACAGTACCGAGCTTTGTGTGGCCATCTTCGCAATTGGGATACAACCCTTTTTTATGATCCTCTAACATGCGATCGAACTTAAGCTTCTCCTTTTGACTTTCGCATTGCGTCCTTGCATCGACAATGACCCGGCGGAGATCATCATCATCGGGCGCATCGTCTGGTTCCTCTTGATCTTCACCAGCTTCGCTCGTCACAGCATCATCATGCACATCGTCTGGTTCCTCTTAATGTTCAGTAGCATCATCGTATTCAGGGGGCACATAGTTGTCATCGTACTCTTCTTCTTCGCCGTCTTCCATCATAACCCCTATTTCTCCGTGCCTCGTCCAAACATTATAGTGTGGCATGAAACCCTTGTAAAGTAGGTGGGTGTGAAGGATTTTCCGGTCAGAGTAAGACTTCGTATTCCCACATATAGGGCATGGACAACACATAAAACCATTCTGCTTGTTTGCCTCAGCCACTTCGAGAAAATCATGCACGCCCTTAATGTACTCGGAGGTGTGTCCGTTACCGTACATCCATTGCCGGTTCATCTGCGTGCATTATATATAATTAAGTGTGTCAAAAATCATTACAGAACATCATGAATAGATAATTAAGTGACCAAATTAATAGAAGTTCATCATCACATTAAAACCAAAGTACATACATAGTTCTCATCTACATTAATAGAAGTTCATCATCACATTAACTAAATTAAGTAAATCATACATTGAAACTATGTAAAACATTTCAATGTGAAAACAAATGCGATCATAATCGCAACCAAGCTAACAACTGATCCAATGGCATAATGATACCAAGCCTCGGTATGAATGGCATATTTTCTAGTCTTTCTAATCTTCAAGCGCATTGCATCCATCTTGATCTTATGATCATCGATGACATC
>NW_021261202.1:0-1412 GCF_002162155.2 Triticum dicoccoides
TGACTCGATACTACCACACATTGGGTTCCGGTAACTCGACCCCTCTCGACTTATTAACCAACTTGGTCTCTGTCCAGGAGTCGCAACTAGTTTCTGGTGTTTGTAGGTAGTGCTATTTTTCTACCAAGTGGCACCCGGCAGGGTGGGCTTGGGACAGACTAGGCACACGTGGCCTGGTGTACCGAGTGGCACCCGGATGGTGGGCTCGGGAACCCTGTACACATCGTTTGGGGCCGTAAGCGACACCCCGGCCGGATCTCCTTGCGGATGGAACCCGAATAGGCGATAAACCTGGACTAGAGTCTTGTGTGGTTAGTCAGGTCGTGGCCGACACCCTCGCCAGGCTTCCGCTTGAAGGTTGCCGAGATACATGACGTGTACATGGCGGTAAGTGGCGAGAGCGTGTGTGAAGAAGTACACCCCTGCAGGGTTAATATGATCTATTCGAATAGCCGGGTCCACGGTTATGGACTTCTTGGATGCTTACATGGTACATAGACAACTTGAAGTGGATACTCTAAAATGCTCAAGACAAGTGTGAGTGCTATGGATGGCCTTCTCGTAGGGAGACGGGGATGAATCCATAGCAGTGTATTGTATGGTGATTAGTGGACTCGTGTACGTTGTTTCACCTCCAGAGTTTCTGGTAGTCATAGAACAGGATAGCCACAGAGTCAAAGCTGGCTTGCTGCAACTAAACCCCACATTACCCTCTTGATACAAATGCATGTATGATAGGATCTGATGTAAGCCTTGCTGAGTACCTTTGTACTCATGTTGCTTTATTTATGTTTTGCAGCGGAGACTTCGGTCTTACTAGTGTTCTCGTGGACTTCGACTAGTAGCTAGTACCTCAGCTACGATCTTGATCGGATGTTGTAGATAGTCAGGCTCTTCAGCCTTTTTCATTTGTAGATGTCTGTACCCAGACATGTAATGCTTCCGCTTGTTGCTTGTATGCTCTGTATGACGGGTCTTGTGACCCCTGTTTGCAATAAATGCGATGATGGCTCTTCTGAGCCTTTATCTATATAATTGTTGAGTTATGCTGTGATGCCATGTTGTACAGCACATACTTGCATGTTATGCGTACGTGTAATGTGTAGTGCTATGTGTGGGATCTGACTATCTAGTTGTTTATCTTTAGTAGCCTCTCTTACCGGGAAATGTCTCCTAGTGTTACCGCTGAGCCATGGTAGCTTGCTACTGCTCTGGAACACTTAGGCTGGCCGGCATGTGTCCTTCTTCGTTCCTGTGTCTGTTCCTTCGGGGAAATGTCACGCTTTGAGTACCGGAGTCCTGTTAGCCCGCTACAGCCCGGTTTACCGGAGTCCTGCTAGCCCAGTGCTACAGCCCGGACCCACTTGCTGATGACCGACACGTCCGAAGCTGGGTCATGGATGCCTGTCCCT
>NW_021261203.1:0-958 GCF_002162155.2 Triticum dicoccoides
AAGGAGACTGTCTGTTTTGTACACGAAGTGCATCCAGTTTTTGCCGTAAGCCTCTCTACTTTCTTGCACATGCTATGTGGGTGAAATGATGATACCATGCCAACTTGGAACCTTTTCAGAGTTCATTTCAAATGCTTTTCAATTTCATGGTCTTATAGCTCAAAATAATCAGTAAATGCATGAAAAATAACAAATGAAGTCAGAAGGGGTTGTAAATTGATGATGTGGCTTTGAATGGTGCATTTTGAACACAGAAAAACAAGGGGGTTCAAATAAGTTCATAAGAAATGAAATCCCTTTGTAACAGACGAGTTTCCGTATGAAACCCTGATACTTCGAAGGAGACTGTCTATTTTGTACACGAAGTGCATCCAGTTTTTGCCGTAAGCCTCTCTACTTTCTTGCACATGCTATGTGGGTGAAATGATGATACCATGCCAACTTGGAACCTTTTCAGAGTTCATTTCAAATGCTTTTCAATTTCATGGTCTTATAGATCAAAATAATCAGTAAATGCATGAAAATAACAAATGATGCCAGAAAGTGTTGTAAATTGATGATGTGGCTTTGAATGGTGCATTTTTAAATCGGAAAAACAAGGGGGTTCAAATAAGTTCAAAAGAAATGAAATCCCATTGTAACAGACGAGTTTCCGTATGAAACCCTGATACTTCGAAGGAGACTGTCTGTTTTGTACACGAAGTGCATCCAGTTTTTGCCATAAGCCTCTCTACTTTCTTGCACATGCTATGTGGGTGAAATGATGATACCATGCCAACTTGGAACCTTTTCAGAGTTCATTTCAAATGCTTTTCAATTTCATGGTCTTATAGATCAAAATAATCAGTAAATGCATGAAAATAACAAATGAAGTCAGAAATGGTTGTAAATTGATGATGTGTCTTTGAATGGTGCATTTTGAACATAGAAAAACAAGGGGGTTCAAATAAGTTCAAAA
>NW_021261204.1:0-903 GCF_002162155.2 Triticum dicoccoides
ATGGATGTTTTCCGACTGGAGTCTCGTGTCGCAGCTGTCGTGGACTATCTCGCAAGGCTGAAGGCCGCCACATCTCGCATCGACTCGACGCTCTGGCCTGAGGAGACACTTCAGAATGACCTTGAGTCGCTGATGGCCCGCTTGAACACGATCCCTGGTCGAGTGCAGGAGTGGAAGAAGTCCTCGGCTCGGTGTGGTGCAGATGTCGCTCTGTGTCTGGCCCGAGTCCACTGCAAAGATGCGCGAGAAGAGAAGCTGGCGGCCCTTCGGGTGGCCAATACCAAGAAGCACGACTTCAGATCCTTTATGGAAACTTTCCTTGCAGCTGCCACTCGGATCGCCGACGGGATTGACCTTGATGAATTTGTTGCACCTTCCAGCCCTCCACAGGAGGGGTAAAAAACTTCTTCTGGCTCGACGCTTTAAATTTGCCTCGGTATGCCGAGTGGAATTGTAACCGACAAACTTTAACAGGCTTGACGCCTGAGCACTTTTGGTTCCTTTAGATATCGATTCGAACTTGAATTTGGCGCTTGAATATGATTGCCTTCGGCTCAAAAATGTCTTTTGCAGGTTCAAAGCAAGGTGCCTGTGCTTAGGCGAGCGTTTGGACTGCAGCTAAGCCTCCGAGTGAGAGGGTCGCTCTTCACTCGGTAGGATTTTTGTAACTTAGGCGAGCGCAGGGCTGCAGCTAAGCTCCCGAGTGAGAGGGTTGCTCTCCACTCGGTAAGATTTTTATAACTTAGGCGAGCACGAGGCTGCAGCTAAGCCTCCGAGTGGAAGGCTGGCTTACCACTCGGTAGGATTTTCACAACTTAGGCGAGTGCTTGGACTGCAGCTAAGCCCCCGAGTGAGAGGGTTGCTCTTCACTCGGTAGGATTTTTATAACTTAGGCGAGCGCGA
>NW_021261205.1:0-1997 GCF_002162155.2 Triticum dicoccoides
ATCTGATTTTCACTCTTATTCTTCTCCTGTTGTGCTTTATTAGCTCTATTAATATCATCTTTCAAAATGGAATCAGGAGTCATAGGAAGCAAAGTAATATTTTTATCCTTATGAACAAGAGTATAGTGATTGTTTCTACCATGGTGTACAGAATTTTTATCAAATTGCCATGGTCTACCAAGTAATAAGGAACATGCTTGCATAGGTACCACATCACAATCAACATAATCAGCATATGTAGAGATACTAAAATGCACACGAACAGTACGTGTTACCTTAACCTTGCCGCTGTTGTTGAACCATTGGATGTAGTAAGGATGTGGATGTGGTCTTGTGGTGAGAGAAAGCTTCTCCACCATCTCCATGCTAGCCAAGTTGTTGCAGCTCCCGCCGTCTATTATGACGCGCACAGAACGTTCCTTCACAACTCCCTTGGTATAGAACAAATTGTGCCTCTGATTTTGCTCAGCTTGTGTGACCTGCACACTCAAAACACGTTGAGCAACTAAACATTCATACCTGTCAGCGTCTTCAGGAGCCATGTATTGCGTCTCATGATCAGAATCATCTCCACCATGTTCTTCAAGTGTAATAAGAGCCAATGTCTCCTCATCATAGTCACTAGCGGACTCATATCCACCATCCGCGGTAGCAATCATCACACGCGGAGATTTGCATTCCCTCGCATAATGACCTCCTCCCTTACAACAACGACAAATAATATCACTTGTGTGCCCTGTTGATGCCATGGAAGAAGAAGAACGCTGTGCAGGCCCCGCAGGTGCGCTCTTGGCAGATAATGGTGGTTGTGCCTGTTTTCTTGTATCACGGCTGGAGGTGGCACCGAATGGAGGTGCTGGTGCAGTTG
This sequence comes from Triticum dicoccoides, assembly GCF_002162155.2. Taxonomy (NCBI): domain Eukaryota; kingdom Viridiplantae; phylum Streptophyta; class Magnoliopsida; order Poales; family Poaceae; genus Triticum; species Triticum dicoccoides. The sequence continues at coordinate 869 of NW_021261205.1, forward strand.
AAGTAGAAGATGCACATGGTGTCCATGATGAAGGTCGGCCTGCAGAAAAGTTAGTTCGCCCCAATGCTTGTCGATCCTGCACTTCATGTTCAGCTTTACAAGCAAGATGGAATAAACGAGTGATATTAGTATACTCCTTATAGTCTAGAATGGTCTGAATCTCTCTATTTAATCCACCCAGAAAACATGCAAGCATAGCTTCATTCTCCTCAACAATACCACATCTAATCATGCCAGTTTGTAATTCCTGATAATATTCTTCTACAGAATTTTTCCCTTGTCTTAAACGCTGCAATTTTTGAAGCAATTCACGTTGATAATATGGTGGAACCCAACGCGTACGCATAGCAGTTTTCAAAGCAGCCCAAGTAGTTGGAATAGGATATAATCTACAATGTTCAGACCACCATACACATGCAAAACTAGTGAAAGCACAAACAGCAGCAGCAACCCGTCTCTCCTCGGGATATTATAAACATGTAAAACGTTGTTCAGTTTCTAACTCCCAAGTAAGATATATATCAGGAACATATCTACCCTCAAATGGTGGAATATTCAATTTCAGTTTAGGAATATGGACATCATCTCGTACCTGAGGTGGTGGTGCAGTCCTACCATTACGAATATATACCTGAGGTCGACCTGCTGGTGGTGGTGCTGGTGGCTGCTCGTAGATCTGATTTTGATCAACCTCATCCTCATAATCTCCCACATAATCATCATCCTCCTGGGTACCAGCAGCAGCAGTAGCAGGAGCCAAAGAAGCACCAACAGCAGTAGCAGCGGCACCAGAATTTTGTCCTGGCTCAATAGGAACACGCTGTGCTCGTCCATACTGATTCGGAAGGGGGCGTAGTTGTTGTTGTTGCAGAGGTGCGACAGGTGCAGCCGGTGGTGGAAGACGCGCAAGCAGTTCATTAAATCTGTTATCGAGCTTTGTTTCGAACGTCTTCTCAAGGCCAGTAATCTTCTCCATGGCCTCTTCAAAATTGTTCAGCACATCTTGCACCTGTTCAGTCATCATTTGCTGAAACTTATCATGAAGCTCCTTGTTCGATAAGTTCTCCCAGTCAATCTCGTCGGCTTGTGATCCTGGCATGGTTAGCAGCAATAGAAACACACAAGAATA
>NW_021261206.1:0-2042 GCF_002162155.2 Triticum dicoccoides
AAAAAGTATTTGTTTGACTTACATATGATCCGCGGATGAATTACCTAAAACGTTAGGTTTTTTTCGAAAAACGTAAAATAACGGTTCGGGTGTGACTTAAATCTGGATGGCGGGTTGATTTCAAGAAAACATAGGGACTTTTGTATAAAATACGAAAAAACAATTTGTTTTGACTTAAAACAGGACTGCGGGTTGACTTCTCTGAAATAGAAGGACTTTTCTGAAAAATGCCATGACGGACGAAAGAAACCCAATTTGCTTTATTATTAGGTAAAGATTTTCAACGTATCTACATACTCATGTTTTTTGGGTATATTCATTACGTCTTGTTATTAGGTATTTAAGGTACCGGAGGGTATACCCATAATTTTTATTTAGTATAATACCTCGGGTATGTGTATATTCTTAGTACATATAATACCACGCGTATGTATATTTTTCATTAAATAATATTTGTGGCATGTGTATATTTTCATTAGATATAATATCCCGTGTATGTATATATTTTCATTACGTATAATACATCAACATAATATTTGGAAAGGGGTTATTGCTAGGAAATCAACATAATGTTTTTTTTTGGAAAGCAATCAAGTAGTGCATGCAAATGAAAAATGGAAAGCAATCATTCATTGATTGCACGCCATGCACTAATAAAAAAAGCTTGCCATAATGGGCCTAGGTGCCCAGGCACCTAGATGCCCCAAACATTTTACCTATATATAGATTGACTCTGTGCATTCACCGTTCTTTATTGCCTGGGGGATCGAACCCAGGACCATCATTCGTTCGCAAAGGCTTCATCCAACTGCTCTACTATACAACTGTTGGAAAATTGAGGATTGGCTACATACTGAAATATTCCAACATTGTTTGTCCCCGGCTGGGCCTGTCTGGCGCGCGTGCAAAATCAGCCCAACAGTCTGTTAATTTGCATATTATAAATAATCCCACCTTGCTATCTTACATTAAATTCTTCTAATTTATGTATATGTCTTCTAGGTTCTTGGGTCTCAAGGAGCGACTCGGAAATCAAAAGTATTTTAAATGATCTAACGTATTAGATCTCAGAGAGACATAATGAGGGAAAAGGATGAAGCAGAGGAAGAGAGACCTATAATAGCGGCTAATTAACAAGGATAAAGGAAGGTCGTCTCGCAAGAGGAGGGATAACGTCGCTGTGATGGAAAACATGCACATGTTGCATTGGCACAAATAAACACTGGTCGGCTATCAATGATAAAAGAGGAGGCCTAAAAAACTAGAAAAATTATGGTGCCGGCTCACTCTCTCGGAGGTGCTCATAGAGGGAGCGCTTGCGTCTGTACTGTGTTCAGAAAAAAAGAACTCCCTCCGTAAACTAAAATAAGAGTGCTTAGATCAAACTTGCATGTGGAAGATTTTTTAGAATAAAAGTTAAGTAATACAAAGTAATTTACCCTAGTTATATAAATAGTGGTGTAAGTAAAAACTTATTTGTATTATTAGCGATGGATTCCACTTAAAAGCATAATCAATCACTATATGGTTAGATTTAAATTTAAATAATATGACATTTTATTTTGTGGGAGTTGTACAGTTGCAAGTTAAATCAAAATAATTTAAAAAAATAAGAAAAAACATCAAAATTGCAACTGGAATAGTTCCTAAAAGAGAATGTAGCACAACCAATCATAAAAGAAAATTAGATGAATCATTCACATAATAAAACATGCATTATATTGTATGTTTTAATAGTTTAAGAACCAAAATACACCCATATGAGAAAGTTTTGCTAACATTTAGGATGTTAGAGATTTGCACCAAGTTTCTAATTATGAGCAATGACGAGCTGCTTCTACTCGATATCTTGATGTTGGGAGAGAGAGTTGGACCCGTTGCAACGCACGAGTCTTTTTCCTATTTTTTTAATCTTCCTCTAATAATAAAGCACATATTGACTTTGTCGGGTTCACCGTCACAATACGCTTTTTTTCGTGATTTTACGCTTTCAGTTTGAATTTAAAACATATTCAAGGTGGTACTAAATTTTTGCTCTATCT
>NW_021261207.1:0-1715 GCF_002162155.2 Triticum dicoccoides
GAGAGAGAGAGAGAGAGCAGGGAGCTGAGCAGCGCAGGAGCCTGGGAGTGGCTCCAGGCAGAGGCGGACTTGGGACCGACGAGGGCCGACGAGGCCGCCGGCGCTGGCTGAGCGATGAGGGCTGGAGACCCGACGGCCATCGGCTCGGCAATGTTGACGACCAGCTTGTTGAGGGTCAACGTGATCTCGTCACCGCGAGTGCATAGGCCAAAGCTCGCAGCGTCGGGGAAGAGCACCATGTACTGGTGGCCCGCAGTGGGAGACACCTGCAAGTCCCACTGGGAGCGGCAGAGATTGTTGAGCTCCGCCTCAATCATCTCAGGGGAGGCCACCCCGTCAGCCAGGACCTTGACCACAGTCCACAGGGAGGGCGACAAGGGAGGCGCCTCGAGGACCTTCATGTGGAAGATGGCCAACCCGTCGATGCCGTGCCCATACATCATGAGCTCCTCTGACATGGGACGGTCTGGGCACAGCGTGGCCGGGTGGCCGGGGTCCTTGTAGAGATAGCACGTCCGCGGGTTGGGGCAGGACACCTGGTAGTGCCCCCAGAGCCCGCAGTTGAAGACGGGACAGCCTTGCGAGCACCACCCTCTGTCGGCCCATTGGCGGCGAGCGGGACAGAGGACGAAGGGGCCGATGCGGAACCACCAGCACATTGCTGGCTTTTCCTCTTCTTCTTTGCACCCAGCCGTCCTCTAGTGTTGGGGTTGTTGGATGGCGAGAGTTGGGGCTGGTTGCATGACAGCTGGTAGCCCCGCAAGCTGGAGCGATGGCAGCAGGCAGGGATCCACGGGGGGACCAGCTGCGTCCACAGCGCCGCTCCGGAGACGGGGAATGGCGCGTGGATTGGCGCCACGAGTCGGACTACCGGTGCGCCTTCGGGCGGCCTGTCCGGTCAGGCGAGCGACCACGGTCGGCCCCCGACAGCGAGTAGCGGGAAGGCCGCACTGGGGATCAATTGTTGCCTTCTCAATATGTAAGAGTGTCGAACCCAACGAGAAGCAGAAGGAAATGACAAGTGGTTTTCAGCAAGGTAATGTCTGCAAGTGCTGAAATTGTAAGTAATAGAGTAGTTTCATAGCAAGATAATTTGTAATGAGCAAGTAACGATAATAGTAACAAAAACTTTTGCGCTCAGGAAAACAATTCTCATTTTTATCATAAGCGTGATAAAATACTGATTATTTTTGCAGAAGATTAATATACAAATTACCCGGGTTGTCCTCATTTATCAGAATTTGTGGAGTTACAGAAGTATTCGAGAATTACAGATTGCTACAGACTGTTCTGTTTTTGACAGATTCTGTTTTCTTTGTGTTGTTTGCTTATTTTGATGAATCTATGGGTAGTATCGGGGGTATGAACCATGGAGAAGTTGGAATACAATAGAGATTACACCAATATAAATAAAGAGTGAGTTCACAACAGTATCATAAGTGGTGATCTATTTTCTTATACTAACGGATCTCAGGAGATTTTCTGTTGAGTTTTGTGTTGTGAAGTTTTCAAGTTTTGGGTAAAAGATTTGATGGACTATGTGTTGGAAATATGCCCTAGAGGCAATAATAAAGTGGTTATTATTATATTTCCTTGTTCATGATACTTGTCTGTTGTTCATGCTACAATTGTATTATCCGGAAACCGTAATACATGTGTGAATAAATAGACCGTAATATGTCCCTAGTAAGCCTCTAGTTGACTAGCTCGTTGAT
>NW_021261208.1:0-1092 GCF_002162155.2 Triticum dicoccoides
AAAAGAGGCTTGGAAAGCCTAGCTATACTACGTGGTCCATCACAAGCTCAGGGTCACCACCTGGGTCTTTAGCCTACTCGTTGATGTCAACGTCTACATAGAACCCATCAGAAGGGGTTGCAGCGTCTTCTGTAAAAATGTAGATTATAGCAACATGAGTACAAAGGTACTCAGCAAGACTTACATCAGATCCTACATACATGCATAGTATCAAGAAGGGTTGGTGGAGTTATTGCAGCAAGCCAGCTCTGACTCTTGGCTAGGCTATCCTACGATACTCCAACTTGAAATGGTTTTGCGCACACGAGTCCACTACTCACCACTTCAATACACTACCGAGGATCCACCTCCGTCTTCCTACGGAAGAGCCATCCTCGGCACTCACACTTATCTTGAGGCTTTTAACAGTTTCCATTTACTTGTCTATGAACTGTATACGCAACCAAGTAGTCCTTTACCGCGGACGCGGCTATTCGAATAGATTATGATAACCCTGCAGGGGTGTACTTCTTCATACATGTTTCCACCACTTAGCGTCTGCACGCGATATGTGCTCGGCAGACTTCAAGCGAAAGTCGACGTGGGTGTAGACCACGACCTACCTAAACACTTAAGCCTCTAGTCCAGGTTTATCGCCTATTCAGGTTCCATCCTCAGGGAGTCCGGCCGAGGTTTCCCATACGGCCCCGAACGATGTGAACAGGGTTCCCGAGATACCTAACGGGTATTCGGTACACCCGGCCACGTACCTACCGCATCACAGCCCACCCCTACGGTCAGCGCTGTCCACGGCCTCCAGTAGGCTACAAACACCAGAAACTACTTGCAACTCCTGGACAGAGAGCTAGGGTGAATAAGAAGTCGAGCGGGGTCATATTTCAGGGCCCAATGCATGGTAGTAGCTGTATCTTAAATCACGCATACAGATCTCAGTGCTTAAGGTCGGCTTCAATGAAACAACCCACCATGTACTCCTACATGGCCTCTCATCGATACCTTTACCAAATCGTGTTCACCACACCACTCTCATTACCGACATAATCATTTCACTCTAGCCCATCACCCAGATGAACCAGACCTGACACGACTCTA
>NW_021261209.1:0-1072 GCF_002162155.2 Triticum dicoccoides
CGCCAATTCCTCTTGAATTGCTTTCATGCGATCTGGTTCTAGGAGTTCATTCCGCATCTGCCACGTCTAATTTGAAGAAGGGGGTTAATTAATACATATATATGAATGAAGCTCAACAGAAATGATGGTGTAATAAAATGAAATTGTGAATATTATTGCTTACGCACTTCATATTGTCTTTGAGAGTAGCCCCGCTTGTTTTTCAAAGTCGCGGTGTGGATGAACTCGCACACGTAGTATCCACAGAAATCATTCCCTTCCTCCTGCCACAAGCACTTTACGAGAAATAGAGGTCAATCAAACTGATAATGAAGCATTATAAATGGCATTGATGAAAGTATAGATATATATAGAATCAACGGGCCGGAGATGCACGCAACTAGCTAGCCAGTAGTACTTACTTTCGGGTATGTATATCGCAGCTCCTTCGGCAGTCCCGGAGCTTCTGCGGTGAACTGTTTCCAAACCCTGCAAGACAAAGAAAATAATTATTATTACTTGAGATATCAGGAAATGAACAAAAAGTTACCGATATGGTGCGATAATTATGATCGATTGAACTTACTTGCTGAGCATTTCAGTCATGTCCGCATAGGTTTTGGGATCTTTCCGTCTCGAGTCTAAGACGGCTACTAGTCCACGCTCAAGCTTAATCTCCAGAAGAATATAGTGGTACCTGCGCACGCTTGCATAACTCATCAATTACATTACTATAACCTCGCTTGAGTAATAAGGGAAACCGAATATGCACACGACAGTAACACTCATGGGCCGTTGTAAGGAAAGAGTATGGTATCTTTGTTTTGATTTTTTATCAACGATCGTAGCAAGTTGTCCTCGGCCTCTTTGACGTTCTTTTTAACCAGAAATACATCTATGATATTTGTGTTAATGAAGCCAATATCATAAATTTCTTGTTTTTTGCACTCGACGATCTTCAATCTGCATAATATATTGAGGATAATTAATTATAAATACATGCATGCAATGAAAGAGCCGAGCTATATATAGAGACTTAATGACAGAAATAGTACTTACAGGCAGTAGCAAAAGACCATTAATTTATCGAGGG
>NW_021261210.1:0-856 GCF_002162155.2 Triticum dicoccoides
GTGTAGTAGTTGATCGGTAAACTTTTGTGTTGGTTTGATGATTTTTGTATATGATCATGACATGTCTAGGAGTCGCTCATAATTATTTCTTAATTTTAGAAGTTAGATGTGACTGACTAGATTTATTGTAAGGATTTCCTTTATTTACTTATTATAGTCTTGTACGTTGTCTCGTATTGTTATTTTTGCGTATCATGTAGTCCTTGTGCATGCGTGCAAATTTTTATGAATGTTCGCCATGCATATAATTCCATAGAATTATTCTAGACTTTCCTTTGTTTATCGTATCATGAAACGCATCATATATGGATTTTTGTTTAGCATGGAGAAATCTTAGATATAGTTTACATATTCTATTTCTTCCATGTCGCATCCTTATTTTATTGGTTTGAAATCATGGCATTCCTATAATAAATGTTTATATATATTTTTGTACGTTTTGTTGGATAGTTTTGCTTATGTTAGAGATCAAATGAAATACCTTATCGTTTGGAACTGAGTGCATTATAGTTCATTGCGTAGAATATAATTTCCTAGTTATTCCTCTTCTTTTCTATATGTTTGGTATCCAGATTTCATGGTTGGATGCTTTATGTCATGATTCTTATTTGCATTCCTATATATAATTTATTCTTGTGGCATAGAACTTAGTTTATTACATCTTGGTAATTATCATGTGTGATCATTTACCTTAGTTTATTACCTTGCCATGCTAGAACTTGTTCAAACATCGAATGCATGTTTATTGTATGATTTCATGTGTTATAACATTACTAGGAGTTACGATACAATGGTGTATACTGTTAGACTTTGCTTGGAGAGATACATGCTAGTTGTGTATGATTCCATCTTGCTT
>NW_021261211.1:0-2104 GCF_002162155.2 Triticum dicoccoides
CCCCCTTGTTGATAATGATGCATATGTAGTTAGTTCTGATGTAAGTCTTGCTGGGTACATTTGTACTCACGTTTGCCTATTTTATGTTTTTGCAGAGAGACTTCAGTCTCACTAGTAGTTCCGTTTGGACTTCGACGTTTAGCTTGTTACCTCAGCTACGATCTTGTGCCCTCGGCAGGATCTGGTAGATAGTCAGGCTTTGAGCCTTTTTCTTTTATAGTTGTCTGTACTCAGACATGTTAAGCTTCCGCATGTGCTTTGACTTGTATGCTCTGATTGTTGGGTCATGAGACCCATGTTTGTAATATCCCGCTCCTCGGAGCCTATTGAATAATTACTTGAGTTGTAGAGTCATGTTGTGATGCCATGTTGTATCTGCACATATCGAGCATATTGTGTGTATGTTGTTGAAATGCTTGGTATGTGTGGGATCTGACTATCTAGTTGTTTATCCTTAGTAGCCTCTCTTACCGGGAAATGTCTCCTAGTGATTCCACCGAGCCATGGTAGCTTGCTGCTGCTCCGGAACACTTAGGCTGGCCGGCATGTGTCCTTCTTCGTTCCGGTGTCTGTCGCTTCGGGGAAATGTCACGCGATGAATACCGGAGTCCTGTTAGCCCGCTACAGCCCGGTTCACCGGAGTCCTGCTAGCCCAGTGCTACAGCCTGGATTCACTCGCTGATGACCGACACGTTCGATGCTGGGTCATGGATGCCTGTCCCTGTAAGTTTGTGCCACTTTGGGTTTACGACTAGCCATGCCAGCCCGGGCACCTTATCATATGGATGCTAGCGACACTGTCATATACGTCTGCCAAAAGGCGCAAACGGTCCCGGGCAAAGGTAAGGCGACACTCGTGGGAATACCGTGCGTGAGGTCGCAAAGTGATATGAAGTGTTACATGCTAGATCGATGTGGCATTGAGTCGGGGTCCTGACAGCGTTGGTATCAGAGCTTGACTGCCTGTAGGATTACCAAGCCAAACTGGTCGAAGTTGAGTCTAGAAATTCTTTAGTTATATAAGGGAATTGATTGTGGGATGGAACGTAAGGCTCTTTTTACTCCTTATACCTTATGGCCTTCTGATCTGAGTCATCATCTTCTCTTCTACGGGGATTAAGAACTAGGCTATCTCTTCTTTCTATTAGGATCACGTGTTACTAATCAGTGGACTTATAAGATTATTGGATTTAAGTCTCAGTTCAGTTCCTACTACTTCCGTATGTTAATTGTTGATCTCGAAACCTTGATATTGTGCTTCTGAGTGGTTATGCCACCATTTTTGTGAATGTCTCAAATCTTTTCTGAGCATTTACAGCCGTTATGCTGTCCGAGTCATCCCAGGTTTCTAGGTAGTCTGATGCATTTGCAAATCCTTTCTTCCCGTTTCAATGTTCCCATGGGCCAGATTAACCACACTAATCAGTGAGTTGAGGTACTCCGTTACCTTGACATATATGTTGGAGATATTATTATGACCCTAGGTGTCTTAGGGGATCACCTAGTAATCCAGTCGTGCCTTGTGTTCCCAGTGTGATGATTCTGGCTATCATTCTCGAAAGCATCCCGTGATGCTACTTAGTAGTAGGTATTCTACTCCTTGGGTTGTGAACCCGAGATTCACCCTACTTACTTCATGTTGATAGTAATTGCTAGCTCCCTTAGGTTATTAGTAACCTTTGCGATAGCCCTTGGAGTCCGTGGTATCTTCTTCTTCCAAATACCATGAACCACTTATGGCAGAAGTTCCTCGTTGGACTGAACGATCACAACCAGAATGCTCTTGATGAGTTCTCCATTATATATTGTGACTCTGCCAGTTCAACCTTTCCGCATAGGTTATCCGGAAGAAACATGTTGAGCTCTGCTCGACATACTAATCTATGCATCCACAACTCAGAAAACATATGTTCCTTTGGGTTGTCCCTCGTTAGTTGTCTTCTGACCCTCGTCTATCAATTGATAGTCAAGAGTATGTGTGCAATCGTTCATCGATGCCTATTATTCTTGTGGTCCGTCAAGCCATTCTATTCAGGATGACTAGGAGAAACAAACTCCAGTACCTCATCCATATCTAGGATTGGGTCAAAACAATTGTACTCCA
>NW_021261212.1:0-1116 GCF_002162155.2 Triticum dicoccoides
CCCCAGCGTGCGTTTATGTTACGGTCATCAACACACAATTTTGGCTGATTCTGGCCCGTTTCATGGATTATTACTCACTGTTTCGGGTCCCAAAGTGATTTCCACGAGATACGAACCCTGGGGCGCTTTTACGTGTCGGTCATCAACACTCACATTTTTGGCTGATTCTGGTCCGTTTCGTGCACTATTACTCACCGTTTTGGGGCCCCAGAGTGATTTCCATGATTGATGATTCTCGGGGTGCGTTCACATGTCCGTCGTCAACACTCACAGTTTTGTCCAATTTTGACCCATTTTGTTGACTATTACTCACCATTTTGGCTCCCAAAGCGGTTTCCATAGTTATTGAACCCCAAGGTGCGCTTATGTGTCGGTCATCAACACTCGTAATTTTGGCCAATTCTGGCTCATTTCCTGGACTATTGATCACTGTTTTGGTTTCCCAAAGCGAGTTCCTCGATTGACGATCCCCGGGGTGTGTTTACGTGTGCATCGTCAACACTCTCAGTTTTGTCCAATTCTGGCCGTTTTCATGGACTATTACTCACCGTTTTGGGTCCCCGAAGTGATTTCCATAGTTGTTGAACCCCAGGGTGCGATTACGTTTTGGTCAACAACACTCGCAAGTTTGGCCGATTCTGGCCCGTTCCGTGGACTGTAACTGACTGTTTGGGGTCCCAAAGTGATTTCGATGATTGACGAAGCGCAGGGTGCGATTACGTGTAGGTCATCAACGCTCGCAATTTTAGCCGATTCTGGCACGTTTTATGGACTATTAATCACTGTTTTGGGATCCGGAGTGATCTCCACGATTGAAAAACCCCAGCGTGCGTTTATGTGTCGGTCATCAACACACAATTTTGGCAGATTCTGGCCCGTTTCATGGATTATTACTCACTGTTTCGGGTCCCAAAGTGATTTGCACGACATACGAACCCTGGGGCGCTTTTACGTGTCGGTCATCAACACTCACATTTTTGGCTGATTCTGGTCCGTTTCGTGCACTATTACTCACCGTTTTGGGGCCCCAGAGTGATTTCCATGATTGACGATTCTCGGGGTGCGTTTACATGTCCGTCGTCAACACTCACAGTTTTGTCCAATTTTGACCCATTT
>NW_021261213.1:0-3130 GCF_002162155.2 Triticum dicoccoides
TGAGTTTCCCCTTTGAAGTTATATTATTGGGTTGAATCTTAAAAGATTTGAGAACACTTGATGTATGTCTTGCCGTGGATACCTGTGGTGACAATGGGATATCACGTGATTCACTTGATGTATGTTTTGGTGATCAACTTGCGGGTTCCGCCCATGAACCTATGCATAGGGGTTGGCACACGTTTTCGTCGTGATTCTCCGGTAGAACTTTGGGGCACTCTTTGAGGTCCTATGTGTTGGTTGAATAGATGAATCTGAGATTGTGTGATGCATATTGTATAATCATACCCAAGGATACTTGAGGTGACATTGGAGTATCTAGGTGACATTAGGGTTTTGGTTGATTTTTGTCTTAAGGTGTTATTCTAGTACGAACTCTAGGGCTGTTTGTGACACCTATAGGAATAGCCCAACGGATTGATTGGAAAGAATAACTTTGAGGTGGTTTCATACCCTACCATAATCTCTTCCTTCGTTCTCCACTATTAGTGACTTTGGAGTGACTCTTTGTTGCATGTTGAGGGATAGTTATGTGATCCAATTATGTTAGTATTGTTGAGAGGTCTTGCACTAGTGAAAGTATGAACCCTAGGCCTTGTTTCAACGCATTGCAATACCGTTTACGATCACTTTTATCATTAGTTACCTTGCTGTTTTTATATTTTCAGATTACAAATACCTTTATCTACCATCCATATAGCACTTGTATCACCATCTCTTTGCCGAACTAGTGCACCTATAGAATTTACCATTGTATTGGGTGTGTTGGGGACACAAGAGACTCTTTGTTATTTGGTTGAAGGGTTGCTTGAGAGAGACCATCTTAATCCTACGCCTCCTACGGATTGATAAACCTTAGGTCATCCACTTGAGGGAAATTTGCTACTGTCCTACAAACCTCTGCACTTGGAGGCCCAACAACGTCTACAGGAAGAAGGTTGTGTAGTAGACATCAGCGCCCAGTCGGATTCGATGGGCACGGGCGCAGGCGGTTCGGTGTCCGTGGCCGGGGAAGAATACGACAGTTTGGCGTCACGGCTCTCGTGAAGGGTAAGGTCGATACTCGGCTCGATCGCTGGTGAGAGTGCGGCCTCCGCGGCGGGGTCTATCCACCCGTCACTGGATGGCGCAATTGGCTCCGATTTGAGGGTCGGAGCGGTCGCCGGTGCGATCTCCCGAACACTGTCCAATGGTGGAGCTAAGTCATGCTCATCGTGACCGTGTGGCGCACTCGGCAAGGGCTCGAATCCGTTGAAGATCAAGTCTCCGTGGATGTCGGCTGTGTAGTTCAAGTTTCCAAACCTGACCTGATAGCCAGGGGCGTAGCTCTCGTTTTGCTCCAGATGGCCAAGCGAGTTGGCCCACAGTGTGGAGCTGCCGAATACAAAGATCTGTCCGGGGAGAAAAGTCTCACCCTGGACTGCATCACTATCGATGATCGAAGGAGCCATCAAGCCTAATGATGATGACACAGAGGAACTCTCAATGAAAGCACCAATGTCGGTGTCAAAACCGGCGGATCTCGGGTAGGGGGTCCCGAACTGTGCGTCTAAGGCGGATGGTAACATGAGGCAGGGGCACAATGTTTTACCTAGGTTCGGGCCCTCTTGATGGAGGTAAAACCCTACGTCCTGCTTGATTATTCTTGATAATATGAGTAGTACAAGAGTCGATCTACCACGAGATCAGAGAGGCTAAACCCTAGAAGCTAGCATATGGTATGATTGTATGTTGTCCTACGGACTAAAACCCTCCGGTTTATATAGACACGGAGGGGGCTAGGGTTACACAGAGTCGGTTACAAGGAAGGAGATCTACATATCCGTATTGCCAAGCTTGCCTTCCACGCCAAGGAGAGTCCCATGCGGACACGGGACGAAGTCTTCAATCTTGTATCTTCACAGTCCAACAGTCCGACCAAAGGATATAATCCGGCTGTCCGGATACCCCCTAATCCAGGACTCCCTCACCCGCTCTGTCGGCAACAGACAGGCCTTTTCCCGCTGTTTTTCTCCCTTTCCCTTCATTTCCTCATTGCCCCCCTTCTGCCCCGATGCTCCCGCCATTCTCCTCCCGCGCCCCGCCATCCGTCCGCCATGCCGCCGAAGAAGTATTTGGCTCCTCGCCTCGCTGTCGCTGCCGATTCCACCCAGCCGAAGCAGAGGAAGTCGAGGGCGCTGATGGCAAAACCACCGGGCGTGTCCAACGCCGAGTGAAGGGCGGAGGTTCAGCACCGAGAGGCTGTCACCACCGACCGTCGGAGCAGGCTCAACACCAAGGCCAAGGACACGGCAGCGGCGGAGCAGGTAGAGGCGTCTCACGCGGGGATGATGAATCCGCCCGGCCACTGCCCGCAAGCTACATGGGGAGCCAACAGAGCGTCGCATCTCCGGCCAACTTCTCATCGCCGCCGCCCTTGGGGCACGCACCCTCGTCTGGCTACTCCGGCGGCGACACGCATGGTGGTTTCAACCCCAACATTACCTTCCTGCATGGCGCACCGCCACGTGCCTCCCCCTCCGGCCTGAACCCTGACCAACGCACTCCCTCCCTGATGCTAGCCTCACTCGTGCGTGTCGTGTTTCGTGAATGAGCCGAGCTTAGACCTATGCCATGCTTGCGCTATGTTTTTAACAGGCAGGAACGGTTAATTAATCTCGAATTAATTACGAGTCACTAATAGATGCGTCACTGTATGAGACGTTGGACCCAGCTGCATGTGGAATCGGTCGTTGGCTCAGGCCTACGACTTCCTACCAGGCTACATGTCGACTCGATCATGGGCTTAGCCCATGACTTCCTACCCGACTACATGCCGACTTGGTCGTGGGCTTATACATTGGAGGCGTTGGCCGACTAGAGCGGTCGACTAACTCAGTTCCTCTTGCGCAACCCTAGTCGTCATCTATTGTTCCTCTCTTTCTACTGCTTCCAGCGATCCCATCCCGACGACTGTATGCACGGCCGGTCGAGAGAGCAGGCTTCCGGAACCTCGTCCTTTGTGATCTTGCACCAAGAGAAGGGCGATATGGTTTTTGGGGAGCATATCGGCATGATTGCTGCCAGTTTGTCTTCGCCTCCGTCCTCTGCTTCCACTACTTCCTCGACTCCAACACAATGGCTGAGGATG
>NW_021261214.1:0-1497 GCF_002162155.2 Triticum dicoccoides
TTCCACCCTCAGTCGAGTGGTCAAGTGGAACGCGTCAACCAGATTCTAGAAGACATGCTTCGAGCCTCTGTTATCTCATTCGGAATGGACTGGGAAAAGTGCCTTCCATTTGCCGAATTCGCTTACAACAACAGCTATCAATCTAGCTTGGGTAAAGCCCCTTTTGAAGTTCTCTATGGACGACGGTGTCGAACACCCCTTAACTGGTCAGAGACCGGGGAAAGACAATTCTTTGGCCCGGATATGATTCAGGAAGCAGAAGAACAAGTTCGCATCGTTCGTGAAAAGTTGAAAACAGCCCAATCTCGTCAAAAGAGTCAATATGACCGAAAACATAAGGCTATGACTTTCGAGGTTGACGAGAAGGCTTATCTTCGGGTCACCCCTCTGAAGGGAACCCATCGTTTCGGTATCAAAGGCAAATTGGCTCCTCGTTACATTGGACCTTTTCGCATTCTCGCCAAACGAGGGGAAGTTGCCTACCAGTTAGAACTACGTCCGCACCTCTCCAGAGTCCACGATGTCTTCCACGTTTCCCAACTCAGGCGTTGCTTCTCGGATCCTATCCGTGGAGTAGACTACGAAACGCTTGATCTCCAAGATAATCTTACATACCGAGAGTACCCCATTCGTATCCTCGATCGGGCCGAGCGTACCACTCGACGTCATAATATCAAGTTTCTCAAGGTTCAATGGTCGCACCATTCTGAGGATGAAGCAACTTGGGAAAGGGAGGATTGTCTTTGACTCGAGTACCCCGCCTTCTTTCCGGAGGAACCCAAATCTCGGGACGAGATTCTTTTGAGTGGGGGTGAGTTGTCACACCCTAGCTAGTCATGCATTAGAGTGTTGCATCATGTTTACTCTTCATCAGAAACTTGAAATGGGGATCTGTGAAACCCTCAGAATCATTTTGAAAATGACCCAAATAAAAATTTCTCCAAAAGGGTCCAAGAAAATGCTCATGTTGATCTCTGAAAATATTGGACAGAGATAAAAATCAAACCAATATTTTTAGTGGCTCATGGACATTTATTTTGGGCATTTGGAATTAATGCATAAATATTTGCTTTGGAAATATATTTGTATATATATAAATATATGTCCAAATATTATGCCAATTATAAAGGAGCTCTGGAATAATATATCTAGCCCCTGAAAAATTTGGCATAAGTTAAATAAATGATTTAATATATTATTTAAATTAAAACAAATGTCAGAAATTAGAAAACAGAAAAATAAATAAAGGGAGAAACTTACCTGGGCTCCTCCCTGTGCAGCCCAGCCAGCTGGCCGGCCCAGCCAGCAGGCGGCCCAGCCCGCCTCCCTCCTCTGTCGTCTTCGTCCCGACAGAGGGAGGGGAGTGTGGCCGGCGCGCGCGCGCGCCACCGCGCCACGCCACCTCTCTCCCTGCCTGCCTGCCCTCCCCTCCTCGCCTCGATGCCCCTGGACGACGCCACGCCTCCCCCCTGCTCTCTCTCACTCGCCCTCGGCTCT
>NW_021261215.1:0-1327 GCF_002162155.2 Triticum dicoccoides
TGTCTTGTAGATCAATGGCCAACGCTAATGTCAACATGAACTTCAACGCGTTCCTAGAGAAAACCAAGCTGAAAGATGATGGCAGCAACTATACGGACTGGGTCCGGAACCTGAGGATCATCCTCATAGCTGCCAGGAAACAATATGTCCTAGAAGGACCGCTAGGTGACGCTCCCGTCCCAGAGAACCAAGACATTATGAATGCTTGGCAAACTCGCGCTGATGATTACTCCCTCGTTCAGTGCGGCATGCTTTACAGCTTAGAACCGGGGCTCCAAAAGCGTTTTGAGCATCACGGAGCATATGAGATGTTCGAAGAGCTGAAACTAGTTTTTCAAGCTCATGCCCGGGTCGAGAGATATGATGTCTCCGACAAGTTCTACAGTTGTAAGATGGAGGAGAACAGTTCTGTCAGTGAGCACATCCTGAAGATGTCTGGGTTGCACAACCGTTTGACCCAGCTGAACATTAACCTCCCAGATGAGGCGGTCATTGACAGAATCCTCCAGTCGCTCCCACCAAGCTACAAGAGCTTTGTGATGAACTACAACATGCAGGGAATGGAAAAGACCATTCCTGAAGTGTTCTCGATGCTGAAGTCAGCAGAGGCTGAAATCAAGAAAGAACATCAAGTGTTGATGGTCAATAAGACCACTAAGTTCAAGAAGGGCAAGGGTAAGAAGAACTTCAAGAAGGACGACAAAGATGTTGCCGCGCCTGGTAAGCCAGTTACCGGGAAGAAGTCAAAGAATGGACCCAAGCCTAAGACTGAGTGCTTTTATTGCAAGGGGAAGGGTCACTGGAAGCGGAACTGCCCCAAATACTTAGCGGATAAGAAGGCCGGCAACACCAAAGGTATATTTGATATACATGTGATTGATGTGTACCTTACCAGTAATCGTAGTAACTCCTGGGTATTTGATACCGGTGTCGTTGCTCATATTTGTAACTCACAGCAGGAGCTGCGGAATAAACGGAGACTGGCAAAGGACGAGGTGACGATGCGCGTCGGGAATGGTTCCAGAGTCGATGTGATCGCCGTCGGCACGCTGCCTCTACATTTACCTACGGGATTAGTTTTGAACCTCAATAATTGTTATTTAGTGCCAAGTTTGAGCATGAACATTGTATCTGGATCTCGTTTAATACGAGATGGCTACTCATTTAAGTCTGAGAATAATGGTTGTTCGATTTATATGAGAGATATGTTTTATGGTCATGCTCCGATGGTCAATGGTTTATTCTTAATGAATCTCGAGCGTAATATTACACATGTTCATAGTGTAGATGCCAAAAGATTTAAAGTTGATAACGATAGTCCCACATA
>NW_021261216.1:0-1492 GCF_002162155.2 Triticum dicoccoides
CCTTTGCGACAGGTTCTGTCCCCGAGGAGTACCGTGATTACCCTAACGAAGAACCGTATCCGTGCATCGAACCATCAGGCAAGCAACCAACCGTTTGATCATATCGATACAATCCCATGTTCTCGCTCCTGCTCTCTTTTACTGCATTAAGACAACGCGATTCAAACTGCTGTGTGCTACGGTAGTTGAACCCATTTCCTCTGCATGACCTGTCATTGCCACAGTAACTAGATGAAACCCACTAGCATGTGTAGGAGTTGATTGAGCCATATGTATGTGTTGTTCCTACCTTGCTATGCCTGCTATGCTTAGAGTCGTGTCAGGTCTGGTTCATCGGGGGGATGGGCTGGAGTGAAATGATTACGTCAGTAATGAGAGTGGTGTGGTGAACACGATTTGGTAAAGGTATCGATGAGAGGCCATGTAGGAGTACATGGTGGGTTGTTTCATTGAAGCCGACCTTAAGCACTGAGATCTGTATGTGTGATTCAAGAATCAGCTACTACCATGCATTGGGCCCGAAACCAATGGACCCTCTCGGCTTCTTATTCACCCTAGTTCTCCGTCCAGGAGTTGCAAGTAGTTTCTGGTGTTTGTAGCCTACTGGAGGCCGTGGACAGCGCTGACCGTAGGGGTGGGCTGTGATGCGGTAGGTACGTGGCCGGGTGTACCGAATACCCGTTAGGTATCTCGGGAACCCTGTTCACATCGTTCGGGGCCGTATGGGAAACCTCGGCCGGACTCCCTGCGGATGGAACCTGAATAGGCGATAAACCTGGACTGGAGGCTTAGGAGATTAGGTAGGTCGTGGCCGACACCCACGTTGGGCTTCCGCTTGAAGGTTGCCGAGTACATGTCGTGTAAACGACGGTAAGTGGTGAGAGCGTGTATGAAGAAGTACCCCCTGCAGGGTTAACATGATCTATTCGAATAGCCGCGTCCGCGGTAAAGGACTACTTGGTTGCCTATACAGTTCATAGACAAGTAAATGGAAACTACTAAAAGCCTCAAGATAAGTGTGAGTGCCGAGGATGGCTCTTCCGTAGGAGGACGGAGGCGGATCCTCGGTAGTGTATTGAAGTGGTGAGTAGTGGACTCGTGTGCGCAAAACCATTTCAGTTGGAGTATCGTAGGATAGCCTAGCCAAGAGTCAAAGCTGGCTTGCTGCAATAACTCCACCAACCCTTCTTGATACTATGCATGTATGTAGGATCTGATGTAAGTCTTGCTGAGTACCTTTGTACTCATGTTGCTATAATCTACATTTTTTACAGAAGACGCTGCAACCCCTTCTGATGGGTTCTATGTAGACGTTGACATCAACGAGTAGGCTAAAGACCCAGGTGGTGACCCTGAGCTTGTGAAGGACCACGTAGTATAGCTAGGCTTTCCAAGCCTCTTTTATTTTACTAGTTGTCTGTACCCAGACAAGTTATTTCCGCTGCTGGTTTGTATGACTGTATGACTTGTATGTGGGGTCGTGAGACCCGTA
>NW_021261217.1:0-738 GCF_002162155.2 Triticum dicoccoides
GGAAAAATCGAACAAGAGAACGAACCAGAAAGTTCAACTTAAGAACTCCGGTTGCAAAGAAAGAACGAGCCGAACAAACGACGAAAAACAAACGGCGGAAGAAAACAACTCGGTTCTAGCAAGTTGAATCTAGGTCAAAATTTTACTGTAGCAAAAGCTTGTTCAAGTTGATTAGACGAAACGGCGGTTTCGAGATGAAACTCCAGGCGCTTGAATCACCTGATTCCGATAAACGAGCGAGAAGATAAACTAGAACGAAGATCGGATCTGAGATCGCGATCGCGGAATAAATCCGACGAGAAGAAAAAGGAGAACGGTTATACGAACAGACGTCGTTAACCGGGAAATAATCGGTGATCACGTTCGTTGAGACGAACGGTCCGAAAGAAGAACGAAAACCAATCTAGGGTTTTCGGAAAAGAGATCGAACGAAAAACCGATCTAGAACACCGGAACGGTTTAGAGAAAAATCGGAAAGAAAACGAATCGGTGGAGAAGAAAAGAATCGGAACGGTTTATAAGAAAAACCGAACCGAGGGAAAGAAGAGACGCGGCGCGGTACCTCCGGCGAACGGCGGCGACGGCGGCGTTGACGCAGGGCGGCGGCGGCGCGGTGACGCATGGTGGCGGTGGCGGCACTAGGGCGCGGGGTTGGGCGGCGTTGGGCGCGACGGTGATGCACAAGGGCGGCGGCGCGGGTGAGAGGCGCGGGGTGAGGCGCGGCTTGGGTGGTGCGGC
>NW_021261218.1:0-1190 GCF_002162155.2 Triticum dicoccoides
ATTAAAATTATCAATCTCACATCTGTCATGGATATCACTCACCCAATCCACGTCTACTAGCATAGCATAGCATAATAAGCAAACGTAGAAGTAACTCCCAAGGTTTTATAAGTAACAGGTAATAGGTACTACCTCAATTCTACTTCCCATCCCACAATTTAATTGGATCCTAATCATGCAATGTGAGAGGATTGATCTAATGCAATAAAACATGGGTTGTAGAAAAGATATGATCAAGTGTTACTTGCCTGCAATGTTGATGAAGATGATTCGCACTCAAAACTCTTGATAGATCTAATCGTCATACTCCGGTCAATCTATCGTAGGCAAGCAATAGTAACCACACAATAAGTACTCATCTAATGCACATGGAAAAATCGAACAAGAGAACGAACCAGAAAGTTCAACTTAAGAACTCCGGTTGCAAAGAAAGAACGAGCCGAACAAACGACGAAAAACAAACGGCGGAAGAAAACAACTCGGTTCTAGCAAGTTGAATCTAGGTCAAAATTTTACTGTAGCAAAAGCTTGTTCAAGTTGATTAGACGAAACGGCGGTTTCGAGATGAAACTCCAGGCGCTTGAATCACCTGATTCCGATAAACGAGCGAGAAGATAAACTAGAACGAAGATCGGATCTGAGATCGCGATCGCGGAATAAATCCGACGAGAAGAAAAAGGAGAACGGTTATACGAACAGACGTCGTTAACCGGGAAATAATCGGTGATCACGTTCGTTGAGACGAACGGTCCGAAAGAAGAACGAAAACCAATCTAGGGTTTTCGGAAAAGAGATCGAACGAAAAACCGATCTAGAACACCGGAACGGTTTAGCGAAAAATCGGAAAGAAAACGAATCGGTGGAGAAGAAAAGAATCGGAACGGTTTATAAGAAAAACCGAACCGAGGGAAAGAAGAGACGCGGCGCGGTACCTCCGGCGAACGGCGGCGACGGCGGCGTTGACGCAGGGCGGCGGCGGCGCGGTGACGCATGGTGGCGGTGGCGGCACTAGGGCGCGGGGTTGGGCGGCGTTGGGCGCGGCGGCGATGCACAAGGGCGGCGGCGCGGGTGAGAGGCGCGGGGTGAGGCGCGGCTTGGGTGGTGCGGCGGCGCGGCGTGGGTGTGGCGGCGCGGCGTGGGGCGGCGGAGAGGAGAGGAGAGGTGTTGGTTTGATGTGTTTAGAGGGGGGG
>NW_021261219.1:0-964 GCF_002162155.2 Triticum dicoccoides
TTTATGGTCATGCTCCTATGGTGAATGGTTTATTCTTTATGAATCTCGAACGTGATGCTACACATGTTCATAATGTGAGTACCAAAAGAAGTAAGGTTGATAATGATAGTCCCACATACTTGTGGCACTGCCGCCTTGGTCACATAGGTGTCAAACGCATGAAGAAGCTCCATGCTGATGGACTTTTAGAGTCTCTTGATTATGAATCATTTGACACGTGCGAACCATGCCTTATGGGTAAAATGACCAAGACTCCGTTCTCAGGAACAATGGAGCGAGCAACCGACTTATTGGAAATCATACATACTGATGTGTGCGGTCCGATGAGTGTTGAGGCTCGCGGTGGCTATCGTTATGTTCTCACCCTCACTGATGATTTAAGTAGGTATGGGTATATCTACTTAATGAAACACAAGTCTGAAACCTTTGAAAAGTTCAAGGAATTTCAGAGCGAGGTTGAAAATCAACGTGACAGGAAAATCAAGTTTCTGCGATCAGATCGTGGAGGAGAATACTTGAGTCACGAGTTTGGGGCACACTTAAGAAAATGTGGAATAGTTTCACAACTCACGCCGCCTGGAACACCTCAGCGTAATGGTGTGTCCGAACGTCGTAATTGCACTCTGTTAGATATGGTGCGATCTATGATGTCTCTTACCGATTTACCGCTTTCTTTTTGGGGCTATGCTTTAGAGACTGCCGCATTCACTTTAAATAGGGCTCCGTCGAAATCCGTTGAGACGACACCGTATGAATTATGGTTTGGGAAGAAACCTAAGCTGTCGTTTCTAAAAGTTTGGGGATGCGATGCTTATGTCAAGAAACTTCAACCTGAAAAGCTCGAACCCAAGTCGGAAAAATGCGTCTTCATAGGATACCCAAAAGAAACTATTGGGTACACCTTCTACCTCAGATCCGAAGGCAAGATCTTTGTTGCCAAGAATGGGTCCTTTCTGGAGAAAGA
>NW_021261220.1:0-1255 GCF_002162155.2 Triticum dicoccoides
ATAATCTATTTATGTTATCCAGAACAAAAATACTTCACACACTTTTGTGTTTTGTCTAATTGCAGGTGTATGGGACATTTGTACAATCCACATATGAAGATAAGGAAGAAAGAGATGTTTATTTGCTGTCCAAAAAGTTCTCTCATGTCACTTTTGGCCCAAGAGAAGATAGAGTCCAAGTCTCTCACGTTCTGGATTCAGATTCGGACTGCACAGACATACCTGACTCAAAACGCACACAAGTTTTTCATACGGACTCCGAATTGGGTGATTCTTTTTTTGTTGGAAACTAGATTTCATGCACTATCGAACCCAATTGGAATCACCTTCAAATTCGTCCGGAGCGTTGAGTTGTGGACGAAACAATCTGATGCTGCAGCAGAATCCGAGTCAAACTACAAGTCCAAAGGTGTTACATCACCTCCAAGGCCCATTGGCCTTGTACGACCTAGATTTAGTTTTAGGCTGCCTTGGCACGTCCTCCCACCTCCTTGGCCGCCACCCCTTGCTCCTATATAAGTAGATCCATCTAGTAGCTTTTCCTTGGGATTTGTTTAGTTAAAAGTTAGCCAGTGCAACTTCGTGTACTTCGTTTGTGTCCAACGACCAGACCAAGACCGCTTACGGATCCCCACCATTATCTATACTTCATATATATTCGCAATATTCAGATTGCTTTATCATATTCTTGCTCGTTCTTCGATTGCTTGCAGGAATAGACCTTCGTGGTCAGGTTGATCGTGCTCCAGCGTGGTCAATAACCTCTCGGAGTTGGTTTAGCGATTGCTAAGGCGCAACGTCGTGCACGTTTGTAGTCGGATCGTCAAAGTCATCTCCACCAAATTGATAGTTATCATCTCATCGAAAGATCGGGACACCCTCGCCTCTATCAAGTGGTATCAGTTTTCTTTGTCCTAGCCAGACTGAGCCTTTGCAATTTTCTTTTCATTGTTTGCATTATTGAATTATCGGTTGCATCGCCGTGTCGAGTTGCTGGTCTTAGTGTCTAGTTGCTTTAGAGTTTCGAGTTCTGTTCACATTAGTCACGCAGCCGCTGCATCATTATCCCATCCGCTGTCCACCATCCCATCCACCAATTTCCACCACGTGCTACGCACTGTTTATTGTCATAATCATAGTTGAGTTCACTCACATCTTCGCCTGATCGAATCTGCATCTTATCTAGTTTGTCTTGGAAAGAGGGAGAAAAAGAAGATAAAGAAAAAAAAGAGAGAAAAAAGGAAAGAAAAAAAAA
>NW_021261221.1:0-1623 GCF_002162155.2 Triticum dicoccoides
CTGTCCACTTCATCGAGCAGCCGAGCCCCGAGCGCTCGCAACGCCCGAGACCACCGCACCGACCTCGCCCGAGCTCACCGTCGCCGGAGATCCCCTTCAACGCCATCGTCGCTCCGGTCCATCTCCGGCCGCACCAAGGACTCCGTCGCACTCACTGTGAGCTTAGCCATCTTCCCCTCCCTTCCGTTCTTGCTCCCGAGCCGTGTAGCAACCTCCCGGAGCTCAACCGCACCCACCGCCGTGGACCTCGTCGCCGACGTGCTCCCGGTCATCCTCCGGCCACAAGATGGTGTCCATCTTACTCACCGTGTCACTTAGCACCTAGCTAGCCACTCCACGAGCCTCACCGAACCCTCTAGCGCCAAGTTCACCTCCGACCGAACCCCGGTGGCCGCCAAAGTCGTCGCCGGCGCCAACTCCGGCCACCCCGACCTCAACGGACTCCGCCAAGAGCTGCGGTTTGTCCTCAGCTCCCCTCCGGTGGTCTCCGCGGCCCATTTGGTGGCCGAAATGGCCAAAACCACTCCCGCCGCCGCGTCGGGCTCGCCGGCGGCTAAACGCCGGTGCAGCCGACCCGGGTTTGACCATGGGTGGGCCCTGGTTGACTCCCCTGAGTCAATGACAGGTGGGGCCCAGCCCTGTTAATTAAACAGGATTAGTTTTAATTAAATTTTAATTAAAATAATCACCCTGACATGCGGGACCCACTGTCAGGTTTGACCCAAACCTGTTCCGTTGACCTGCTGACGTCACACTGACGTCAGGCTGACGCAGTAATTGATTTTCTGGATTTAATTTAAATCAGGAAATTCCAGAATATAATTTAAACTTCAAAAATTCATAACTTTTATTCTGTAACTCCAAATTGGACAAATTATATATGAAAAATGATCAGAAAAATCCAATCTATCCATCTGTACTATTTTCATGCATGATCAAACAAGTTAAATTTATGTTTTAAGCAGAACAAGGAAAAGCACTTTAAAAGGCCATATTTGAATTTGAAATTTGAATCCTTGATTCAAATTTGTTCAAACCCTTCTGGTTTTAGTTGCATTAGCCCAACACACTCATATTGCCATGTTTCATGCATGCATCATATTGTTGCACATTGTTTGGTGATGGTTGTGTATCGATGTCCCTTGCGACAGGTTCTGCCTCCGAGGAATACCGTGATTACCCTAACGAAGAACCGTATCAGTGCATCGAAGCATCAGGCAAGCAACCAACCATTTGATCATATCGATACAATCCCATGTTCTCGCTCCTGCTCTCTTTTACTGCATTAAGACAACGCGTTTCAAACCGCTGTGTGCTACGGTAGTTGAACCCATTTCCTCTGCATGACCTGTCATTGCCACAGTAACTAGATGAAACCCACTAGCA
This sequence comes from Triticum dicoccoides, assembly GCF_002162155.2. NCBI lineage: Eukaryota > Viridiplantae > Streptophyta > Magnoliopsida > Poales > Poaceae > Triticum > Triticum dicoccoides. The sequence continues at coordinate 1,387 of NW_021261221.1, forward strand.
TGTGTAGGAGTTGTCTGAGCCATATGTATGTGTTGTTCCTACCTTGCTATGCCTGCTATGCTTAGAGTCGTGTCAGGTCTGGTTCATCGGGGTGATGGGCTAGAGTGAAATGATTATGTCGGTAATGAGAGTAGTGTGGTGAACACGATTTTGGTAAAGGTATCGATGAGAGGCCATGTAGGAGTACATGGTGGGTTGTTTCATTGAAGCCGACCTTAAGCACTAAGATCTGTATGC
>NW_021261222.1:0-1493 GCF_002162155.2 Triticum dicoccoides
TATATGATTCGGATGTGGTATATATTATCTTTTATAACTATTTGGTTCATTTATTGTTTATGACAATTATGCCGACCAACGTGACATAGATTTTATTTATCTAGGAGGTATGTGAACCGGAAATTCCAACCGACCTTATTGTCGAGAGGTTAAATTTAGTTGAAGAAGAAAACAATTACTTAAAGGAAAAAATAAAAAACTAAGGAGGAGAAGATGATTTGGAGTTGCATGTTGCGGATGTCGTCGATGATCACAAGATCAAGATGGATGCAATGTGGTTCAAGATTAGAAAGATTAGAAAATATGCCATTCATATCGAGGCTTTGTATCATTATGCCGTTGGATCAATTGTTACCTTGGTTGTGATTATGATCGCATTTGTTGTTGCATTGAAAGGTTTTATATAGTTTCAATGTATGGTTTAATTAGATGCTCTAGAAAGCTATATGTTGTTCAATGAGAACTATGTATGTACTTTGGTTTTAATATGATGATGAACTTCTATTAATTTATTAATTTGGTCACTTATCTATCCATGTGAATCTGTAATGGTTTTTGACACACATAATTATATATAATGCACGGAGATGAAGCGGCAATGGATGTACGGTGACAGATACACCTCCGAGTACATTAAGGGCGTGCATGATTTTCTCGAAGTGGCTGAGGCAAACAAGCAGAATGGTTTTATGTGTTGTCCATGCCTTAAATGTGGGAATACGAAGTCTTACTCTGACCGGAAAATCCTTCACACCCACCTGCTTTACAATGGCTTCATGCCACACTATAATGTTTGGACGAGGCATGAAGAAATAGGGGTTATGATGGAAGACGGCGAAGAAGAAGAGGACGATGACAACTATGTGCCCCATGAATACGGTGATGCTGCAACGGGGGAAGCTGCTGAAGATCAATAGGAACCAAATGATGTGCCCAATGATGCTGCAATGGGGGAAGCTGCTGAAGATCAAGAGGAACCAGACGATGTGCCTGATGATGATGATCTCCGCCGGGTCATTGTCGTTGCAAGGACGCAATGCGGAAGTCAAAAGGAAAAGCTGAAGTTCGATCGCATGTTAGAGGATAACAAAAAAGGGTTGTACCCCAATTGCAAAGATGGCAACACAAAGCTCGGTACCGTACTGGAATTGCTGCAGTGGAAGGCAGAGAATGCTGTGCCTGACAAAGGATTTGAGAAGCTACTGAAAATATTGAAGAAGAAGCTTCCAAAGGATAACGAATTGCCCGACAGTACATACGCAGCAAACAAGGTCATATGCCCTCTAGGATTGGAGGTGCAGAAGATACATGCATGCCCTAATGACTGCATCCTCTACTGCGGTGCGTACAAGGATCTTAACGCATGCCCAGTATGCAGTGCATTGTGGTACAAGATCAGACGAGATGACCCTGGTGATGTTGACGGCGAGCCCCCCAGGAAGAGGGTTACTGCGAAGGTGATGCGGTATGGTCCTATAATACCACGGTTGAAA
>NW_021261223.1:0-15392 GCF_002162155.2 Triticum dicoccoides
TTTCAACCGTGGTATTATAGGACCATACCGCATCACCTTCGCAGTAACCCTCTTCCTGGGGGGCTCGCCGTCAACATCACCAGGGTCATCTCGTCTGATCTTGTACCACAATGCACTGCATACTGGGCATGCGTTAAGATCCTTGTACGCACCGCAGTAGAGGATGCAGTCATTAGGGCATGCATGTATCTTCTGCACCTCCAATCCTAGAGGGCATATGACCTTGTTTGCTGCGTATGTACTGTCGGGCAATTCGTTATCCTTTGGAAGCTTCTTCTTCAATATTTTCAGTAGCTTCTCAAATCCTTTGTCAGGCACAGCATTCTCTGCCTTCCACTGCAGCAATTCCAGTACGGTACCGAGCTTTGTGTTGCCATCTTTGCAATTGGGGTACAACCCTTTTTTGTTATCCTCTAACATGCGATCGAACTTCAGCTTTTCCTTTTGACTTCCGCATTGCGTCCTTGCAACGACAATGACCCGGCGGAGATCATCATCATCAGGCACATCGTCTGGTTCCTCTTGATCTTCAGCAGCTTCCCCCATTGCAGCATCATTGGGCACATCATTTGGTTCCTATTGATCTTCAGCAGCTTCCCCCGTTGCAGCATCACCGTATTCATGGGGCACATAGTTGTCATCGTCCTCTTCTTCTTCGCCGTCTTCCATCATAACCCCTATTTCTTCATGGCTCGTCCAAACATTATAGTGTGGCATGAAGCCATTGTAAAGCAGGTGGGTGTGAAGGATTTTCCGGTCAGAGTAAGACTTCGTATTCCCACATTTAAGGCATGGACAACACATAAAACCATTCTGCTTGTTTGCCTCAGCCACTTCGAGAAAATCATGCACGCCCTTAATATACTCGGAGGTGTATCTGTCACCGTACATCCATTGCCGCTTCATCTCCGTGCATTATATATAATTATGTGTGTCAAAAACCATTACAGATTCACATGGATAGATAAGTGACCAAATTAATAAATTAATAGAAGTTCATCATCATATTAAAACCAAAGTACATACATAGTTCTCATTGAATAACATATAGCTTTCTAGAGCATCTAATTAAACCATACATTGAAACTATATAAAACCTTTCAATGCAACAACAAATGCGATCATAATCACAACCAAGGTAACAATTGATCCAACGGCATAATGATACAAAGCCTCGATATGAATGGCATATTTTCTAATCTTTCTAATCTTGAACCACATTGCATCCATCTTGATCTTGTGATCATCGACGACATCCGCAACATGCAACTCCAAATCATCTTCTCCTCCTTAGTTTTTTATTTTTTCCTTTAAGTAATTGTTTTCTTCTTCAACTAAATTTAACCTCTCGACAATAAGGTCGGTTGGAATTTCCGGTTCACATACCTCCTAGATAAATAAAATCTATGTCACGTTGGTCGACATAATTGTCATAAACAATAAATGAACCAAATAGTTATAAAAGATAATATATACCACATCCGAATCATATACAGGACGAGGGCCGATGGGGGCGGATACCAAAACCATTGCACTATATAATAACAAGCAATAATAAAAGTAAGAAAATTAGACAAGTATCTATCTATAGTAAGAATTTTTTTCTTTCATAAAGAAGATAAGAACAAGAGGCTCATCACGGTGGTGCCGGCACGAGATCGGCGCGGGCGATCGACGGCGGTGAAGACGGAGATGGGACGTGATGGACCACTAAACCTAGACAAATCTCGGGGAAAATGGAGCTCGGAGGACGAGTTTCGAGAGGAGAAAGCTTAACTAGTGTGGCTCGGGCATTTCATCGAACACCTCATGTGCATAGGATCAGGTGAGCTAGAGCACTACAAAGCTCTCCCCTCACCGGTCAGAAAAAACAGAGCAGCATGAAGTGCTCTGCCGCGACGATGGGGTATATATAGCCACCTCATTGGTCCTGGTTCGTGGCTGGAACCGGGACTAAAGGCCCCCCTTTTGTCCCGGTTCTAGGCACGAACTAGGACCAATGGTTCTGGGCCAGGAGCGAGGGCCATTGGTCCCGGTTCGTGCCTGGAACCGGGACAAATGGGCCCAGACGAACCGGGACCAATGCCCCACGAGGCCCGATCGGCCGCCTGGGCGCTCGAACCGGGACGTATGCCCCCCATGGGTCCCGGTTCATGGCAGAACCGGGACTAATGGGCTGGGCAGGCCTGAACCAAACCCCTGTTTTTTACTAGTGCATAGTTTTCCCTATGCGTTCAGCTCAAAAACCATCTTCGTGCATTCATGTTGCCTTGCTGCAGAGGTGACTATACATCATGAATGGCGGCCAGACGGATGTGACCGCATGGGAGGGTGCTGACGCTTCAATGCTCACGCGACGACTGAGAAGCCTACTCCGGCCACTGCGCCGCATCGAATCGGCATCGGTCCGCCTGCCCCGGCTATTTAAGCAGGGAGGCGCTGCTGGCCAACCCCATCCCCGCCTCTCATCTCCTATCCACAAACTGTCGCCGACCCTCTCATCTACTCTCCTCTCCGCACACCATCACCGAGCAATGGGCAAGTCCAAGTTTGGCGGTAGCGGCTGGTTCTCGGTGCCGACCACTGGATTTGGAGGGAGCCATGGATCGTGGCACCGCCACCCATGGTCTTCGGGGCCATGACACCCTCTATAGCTTCCTCCTGTGGGGTGCGTTGCCTCCTATTGAATTGCAATGCCACATAATGTGGTAGGTGTCACTCAACAGTGTAGATGCATATGATGGGGCACCTAATCCACCAAATATTTCTGTCCCTCGTACACATAGCATTCAGTCGAAAATCCTAAACTATCCAATATGGCATCCAGTTAACCTGCATAAGAGTTGGTTCCGTGTTTCGACGCCTTCCGGGAAAGTGGTTATAATTGTTTTTTACAAAATGCTATACCTGATTGTGTTTGAGATTGTCCATCTCATTGATGAACCTCTTGTACAAGGCCTCTTGCTTTCCTCCGAACATTTTGACCAAGCGAAAGCCAAAGTGGGTAGTCAAAAAATTGGATTCTTATCCCTCAAGGCCTTCCAAAGGCCACCTGGCGTCCTTTTTTTCAGGACGTCCAACCGGCAACCGCTCCCACATCCATACTGAGAGGTCCCAAGTACATCCGCCCATAGCGGGTTTGTCGCTGGTTTTCATACACACCTCGTCGAGGTGCCAACAAGAACTAGTTCATCATTAGCTTCCATCAATTCCTAAAAACATAAATACATCCATAAAGAATTATTGCAATAACTTGTTACCTAACAGTACAAGTAGGCAAGACCAGAGAACCCCCAGCTGTACTTCTGGTCCTAGTCGACCAGGAAGTCAAGATACATCCAGAACGCAACATCACCAGAGTAATCTACAAAAAGTACCTAGGATAGGAGATACCACAGGTACGCCTGCACGTATTGCTCCACCGTCTCGTTGTACACACCTTGTGGGCATCCCGACCTGTTCTCACTTGAATGGGACACCGGATGCCCGGGTTTCCATCTTTCCCCTGGCGGTAAGAGAGGGGGAGCAATCGCCGATGAGACCGATAACCCTCTCACACCAGAACTTGTTGCACACTCATCCAATGAGAGGCTCGCTGTGGAGCGGAAGACCAATAATCATCGCGAAGTCCTCCAGGGTGACTGTCATCTCCCCAAAAGGAAGGTGGAGACTGTGTATCTCCATCCTCTAACAATCCAGCGGGCTGTGAGAGTAGTATGGTTCACCACCGGTGGTACACACTTGAACTGTAGAACAAACGGTAGGAGGCTAGCTCTCTCGAAATAAGGCTCAAACCGCTCGTCGTATGCCAACTGGCATGTCTTGGTGTGACCGCTCATTCACACTATTGGCAACATGTGTCATAATGGCACAAATATGTCAGAACCTTCAACTTTAAAAAAATACAATAACATGAATACGATGATGCCAAAGCTTGTTTCCTGTCCATTCTCGGTAAAACACCCATGATACCCTTTGTCGAAAGCAGGGTCAAGCCAAACATACGAACGATCACCGTCCGCAGCCTCACCCATCCTAACACAAATGACATATATAATGAATTATTTCACAACATCCATATTTGACAACATCATTCATACATATGAATTGAATATATATATGCCCATATACATTGGAAACATTGAAAAAAATTTACAACCTATATGTATCAATTCACAACATATTATGCATAAATATCATATCCATATATCCATACATACACATACATCCATTCATCAAATTTCCATATATCCACATATACAACAAAAAAAACTTGTTCATCAATACATATGCATTCATCCACTAATTTCAATATGCATCTATCCATACAAATTAAAAAAAACCAAATCCAACATATCCATACAATTTGTTCATCCATACAAAGGGATATAATTAACTACTAGTACAACATATCCATAAAATCTACCCATACATTCATTCACACACCTCTATTACTATATATCTGTTCTAAACAAATTTAAAATCAAATAATTCAAACAACTTGATGAACTAGGGTCCACCTAGTGCCAAATAATGCATCACAACTATATGATTTGACAAAAACTATTTGGAGGGATTGAAGGCCTACCTTCCTCTTTGTTTCAAATCCAAGACCGACAAAACGGTGCCCAAACAAAGGAGATCCAAGGGGGGAGTGGAGAGGAAGAGAGAGGAGTATCCTCTCTATTCCTAGATGAACAAACAAGATGAACTCGAGTGAATGGGTGGGTAAGTGACCCACAAGCCGTCACGTCAGCCACTTAACTCTCGGGGGCCTACCAACATCGCCCCTTGAGGTAGGATATAATTGCCAACCGCCAAGGAGTTTGGCGGTAGGCACTCCTCCACATTAGCACAGCCTGACGACACCATCGACATTGACCAACATCCAACCGCCAAGGTTCCTAGCAGCAGGCAGTTATACCCTACCGCCAAGGACGATGCCGGTAGGAAAAAGGATAGATCGTGAATGTTTTTGAAACCATGGTCAGATCATGCTAAAGGTTGTGAAAAGGGTCAAAACAGTGATTTCGGCCGCTTCCAGCAACATAGCGCTTGAGGATGGTGACACCACCTGTACGCCCAATCATGAGGCAGTACATGGAATTCCGGTGTAAGTTTCTGTCAATCATGGACCCAAATACTGAAACGGGATTTTTGGTGTATTTGTTTTGTGAACTGTTTTCCCTCATATGTTAACTAGTTCAGGGATTGGATGAAAATTCATGGTAAGCTATTTTCATTCCACATATTCAAATGATAAAATCTAGCAGAAATTTGTAAGATCCGTATTTCTTCCGAGACAAAAAAATTAAGGCAGATTTACCTAGGACAACAAATCATCTCAAGTAACTTAGCCAACCCGAATCCACAGGTACATAATTGCATCACAGACAAATAACCTAGATCCATTAATACATAATCACATCACATAAAAAATAGCCCTAGAATCCATTAACATAGAATGGCATTGCTAAAGATAAAGCCCATACATCTTTTCTACCAGCAGAATTGTACAAGCGACGATTCAATAATGGATTATTAAACCTGCTGCTTTGGGTCCGAGATGGTCTCCGGAGCGGGCCGCCGGGGCCTCTTGCGGGACCGTACTGAATCATCAGAGGATGAGTAAATGCAGTGCACTTCTCCTTCCCGTTGCTCCCCTACGTAGCCATCTTCCTCTAAAACCCCAACCAAAATTGTCAGTACTACTCCCTCCGTTCCAAATTACTTGTCTTAGATTTGTCTAGATACGGATGTATCTAGCACTAAAATGAGTCTAGATACATATGTATCTAGACAAATTCAAGACAAGTAATTCGGAATGGAGGGAGTACTATCGAATACGTACTACCCAAACCATCCTTTAAAGACAAAAGAAATTGTCAATCTCAACAAAAAGCTTCCACGAGGACAAGAAAGAGAACAACTCGAGCAGTGGAGAGGAGGGCTCAAGAGAATCCGGGAATGTGTGGTAGGGAACTTACTGCCTAGCACCTCCTTTTAAAAGTCCCAAAAGACTCGTGTTTCTATCCTTGCCTCTAGGAATTCATGCATCACCGCCAGCTAGATACATTTTCTTCTAAATTTGTTCTCACCCGTGTTTCTTTTTTGCATATAGATTAGCACAAATCTTGTAAAACACACATGCATGCGTTTGGATTACACTTATGGTAGATTTTAATTTCTTGGCTGGAATTACCAACGGCTAGCTACCTCCACAAAATAGCCCGATCCATGACTTGGACTGTAATAACAAGTTGTCTATCTATGGTAGAAGTATCCATTATTTAGAAATATCCGTTCTTTTGAGAATTGGATACATGTACCTGGTAAAGACATTTTGTCCACGTCACAAATCAGGGTGTTCTGTAGAAGTAGCTATTGATAGTTCCAGGCAAGAAATAAAAGCTTATCAGAAGTTACAACACTACTAATCTATACGAAAATGAAACATACAAGTGCAACTAAATTTAGAAAAAAATACATCTCACTCTGGTGGTGATGAATTCATAGTCAAGAACATAAAGATGAGAGTTCTGGGACTTTAAAAGGAGATGCTAGGCGGCAAGTTTCTCACCAGGCATTGCCGGATTATCCTGCTTAGCCCTCCTCTCCTTGGCCCAAGTTGTTGTCTTCCGTGGGGGCAGAACCTATGCTTTCTATTCAGGTTGCCATTTTGTCTCCTCTTTTTGTTTGCCTTGGTACTGGATAGTAGTAGCACTAGTAACAAGTTCGCTTGGAGTTGATGCAGGATCCTCGTTTCTTGGTCGAAACTCTAGTAGATGGCTGCCTAGCAGAACAAGGGAAGTAGAAGATGCGCTGCACGGATTCACTGTTTGAGGATTTAGTACGGTCCTACAAGAGGCCCCTGCAGCTAGCTCCAGAGTAGGTATAAATATAATACTTTATCAGATTGTGGTTGTAGGATTCTGCTTCTAGATAATCTATATGGGATTTATCTTCTTCGATGCAGTTCCATATTAATGGATTCTAGGGTTAGTTTTTCTGTGATATGATTGTGAATTAATGGATTAGCATAGGACTAAGTTGTCTCTGTGATGCAATTCTGCATCAATGCCTTCGAGTTGGGCTAAATTGCTTGTGAGGATGATCTGTTATTCTTGGTAAATCTTCCTTAATTTCTTTCTCTAGACTACAAATCTTACATATTTCTGCTAGATTTTATGATTCGGCTACGTGGAATGCAAAAAAGGCTTACCATGAATGCAAAAAAGGACTACACGAAAAGGAGTTGTTGTGCAGCCGGCTATGGCCACAACCTCTGAGTCCAAGATGATGATTCATGGTAAGCCTTTTTTGCATTCCACGGAGCTGAATCATAACTAGCAGAAATATGTAAGATTTGTAGTCCAGAGAAATAAATTAAGCCAGATTTACCAAGAACAACATATCATCCTCACAAGAAATTGAGCCCAACTCTAACGCATTGATGTAGAATCGCATCACAGAGACAGGTCCTATGCTAATCCATTAATACACAATCATATCATAGGAAAACCATCTCTAGAATACATTAACACGGAACTGCATTGAAGAAGATAAATCCCATACAACTTATCTACTAGCAAATTCCTACAACCACAATCTAATAAAGTATTATACTTATACCTGCTCTGGAGCAGGCTGCCGGGGCCTCTTGTAGGACTGTACTGAATCCTCGAACAACAAATCTGTGCAGCGCATCTTCTCCTTCCCCTTGTTCTGCCGGGCAGGCATCTACCAGAGTTTCGACCAAGAAACGAGGATTCTGCATCAACTCCAACCAAACTTGTTACTACTGCTACTAGCATCCACTGCCCAACCAAACAAAAAGAGGAGACAAAATGGCAACCTGAACAGAAAGCATCGGTTCTGCCCCCACGGAAGAAAACAACTTAGGCGGAGGAGAGGAGGCCTGACCAGGATAGTCAGGCAATGCCCAGTGAGAAACTTGCCAACTAGCAACTCCTTTTAAAGTCCCAGAGTTCTCGTTTTTCTGTTCTTGACTATGAATTCATCACCGCTAGAGCAAGATGTATTTTGTTCTAAATTTACTTGCGCTTGTGTGTTTCTTTTTCGTATAGATTAGCAATACTGTAACTTCAGATAAGCTTTTATTTCTTGCCTGGATTTATCAACGGCTACTTCTACAGAACACCCTGATTCGTCACGTGGACAAATTATCTTCGCTAGGTCCATGTATGCAATTCTCTAAGGAATGGATGCTTATGAATAATGGATACTTATACCATAGATAGACAAGTTGTTATTACAGTCCACGTTATGGATCAGGCTATTTTGTAGAGGTAGCTAGCCATTGGTAATTCCAGCCAAGAAATTAAAATGTACCATAAATGTAATCCTAACACATGTGTGTTTTACAAGATTTATGGTAATCTATATGCAAAAAAGAAACTTGGATGAGAATGAATTTAGAAGAAAATGTATCTAGCCAGTGATGCATGAATTTGTTGGAACCACAGCCCTCTAGCTACCTCTCCTCTCATTCGAACGGAGGTGAAAGAAGAAGAACAATGGACAAGAGAGATTTTCCGGCGGCACACGAACACCGCCACGGGCGCACGAACGCCCCAATCCTTTTTTCTTTCCGGTGGCTACATGGCTCTTGCCGACGCACATCACAACCAATACACACAGGGCTTTTTATACCCGAGATACACACACGCACGCACCACCAGCCCGGCAACATACCCACGCACAGAGTTTTTTCGGCATCTATCTAAAGCAATCAGCGGTGGGGCGGGATTTTTGGATCGGTGATTGAGGCGATCGAGATGAGTTAGCCGTTCCCGGCTACCGTCGCCGGCGGGTCCGCCATGCCGGACCTCCTTTCCCTGATAACTCTCCCTTCCTTCGCCATCTCGCGGCGTCAGCCTCTCCCCGCCCCTGGGCCTTGCGCCGCCATGTCAAAGACCGACCGTGCTGCGGCGCGTGTGGAGGTTACAGGCGCCTCTGTTTTGGCCCGATGGGCGGCAACATTCCGTGCTGATCTGCACTTGGCGAAGGTTCCTTTTCATCAAGGGGAGATTGTCCTGTCTCAATCTGGTCGTCTTGCTTTACTGGATGATGAACAAGTGGTGGTTGATGCCCGGTTCCTTCGAGAGAATGAATCCATTTCCGTTGGTGATCAAGTTTCCTTCCCATGCTACATTGCCATGGCGGGAGGACGTGTTGATCTAAGATCGTCCATGGCCTCAGACAAGGCCCTTCAACCCCCCACCACAAAGATTGTGAGAGAGAAAGTGTTGGATCAAAGCTCTGAACCTACTCTGAATGTTAACCTAGATCTAGATCTTCGTTCAGGCATGGAGTTTCAGCGTTTCATATGGCAAAAGTTCAACTCCCCTGTGGCCTTCGCTCCTGGTAGAGGAGCTCGAGAATTATTTCTCGTGGCTTCTTTCAAGCGCCACAAGCACAGACTGGATTGTTCAAATGTTAGTGAGTATCTTAGATCATGTCTGGGCGGCATTGCATTTGATTTCAGAGTTTGCTATCTGCGAGATCGATCTTTTCGATTCTCCGTCTTTTCAAAAAAAGTGGGTTTTGCAGTGAATGGCCTTAAAAGTTATGAATGTTCAGAATTCATGGTATATTTCAGCCTTTGGGGCAATGGTGGTCCTGATTTCATCAGAGAGTTCAGATTGTGGGAAGCGGAGGAGCTGCGTTCCTGGACTGTAGTAGGGAAGAAGAAGACACTTGCCGTTGACAACATGACTCAGCATCGTCAGGGTTTTGGTCATAAAGGGCTGACTGGTGCAAATGGCATTCCTCTTGGTCTGCATATCAAGGATTCTGCACTCCATCGCGAAGCAGAGCAACACCGTGTCAATCTCCCTTTGTCTGCAAGTGTCAAGCGCCCATCTTTCATACACAAGCTTTCGGCTTCTGAAAAGGAGGATTTATACAAGCTATTTGTTGATGGCTTTGATTTCTTCTCCATACATGAGTTTTTCAGGCTCACATATCCTCGCTCGATTTTGGACTACCTCAGCAAGGAAGAGGAAGCAGAGCTCAAAATTTTATTAGCTGCAAACTTATCTTCTGAAGCCATTGGGGAGTTATTCGCCCCTGACAAATCATCCACTCATGAAAAAGGTTCTGCAGTGCCAGTATCTTCTGTTTTTGATCGAATTCAGCAAGACTTGGCTGCTAAGTCTGTGACAGTGGATAAAGTTAACATGCCGACAGGACGGGTTTCAGTGTTTGATAGATTAGATAGGCCTGTTTTTTAGAGGAATGTCACGGCTCAGGAAGGAAAACAATCAGTTTTTGAAAGACTGGAATGGCCCAACAAATCGGCTCGGCCCGGTCCTCAAGTTTTCGGGCCTGCTGCACCATCTCACCCATGGAGACATTTGCATTGCCCAAGATGTCTACTTTTCGGCCACTCTAGACAGGGTTGTCACAATAAAATATGATGTCATCAATGTCTGAAACCAGGGCACATCAGCCGAGACTGCGAGTCTTTTTTCTCTTCAAAAGATCAGTTCCAAATCAAGCAAGTCTGGGTCCCTAAAGATCATCCCAAGACCCGTGGGCCATCTGAACAGGCGATAAATCATACAGCTTTGGACACAAATCAGACAAATCACGTCAACCATTTTAATCAGGGAGGTTTCGATTTGGACCTGAATTTGTCCCCTGGGCAAGCGCAACACAAGGCATGTCCCGATTTCAATCTTGGCCGGTCGCAAGATTTAAATGACATACCAACTACAAGTTATCCCCTGCATGATTTTTTATCCTTTTCTTTGGGTAATAATCACTCACCTGCCAAACTGTTGGATGAGACGGGAGGTAAAGGGCCCAAGGAAACAGAGCCCCTTTCCCTTGCCGCTTCGCATTCTAGCCCCCTCCAGCTTGGTATTGCCGCCCCTGCTTCCTCTGTGCCGCCGCCGCACCTGCTCATGGCGGCCTATCCCGTCGATCCCACACCTTTCCTTCCAGGTAGGTACAATGCGATGGAGGTGGCTGGTTGGCCGGCATATTGCCGGTACCATGTCAGTGCGCCTGTCTCGGCGAAGCATGAGGACGTAGCCATTGCCACCATCACTCCTGCTCCTCATGCTCAAGTTCCCTTCAGTCAGGTTCGGGCTTTTCTCCGTGGTTTTCTTGAGGATCACCTGCAGTTCTCGTTGGAGATGACACAGCGCTGTCCCCTTGGTACTGCTTTTGTGCAACTAGATTCTGTCGCTGACAGGGACTGGCTTGTGGATCACAGCCCACATATGTTTCAAAATCATAGCATTAGTTTTGTCAAGCATAATGAGGGGATTAATCATCGCAGTTTTACTTATAATCAAGTCTGCTGGTTGGCTTTGCTTGCTTTTCCCGTCGATCTGTGGGAACTCCAACACATCCAGGGTGCTCTGAAAGACTTCACTAGAGTTGAAACGTGGGATAAGATGGCTAGTGACTATTCCAGGGTTGTGGTTAAAGTGCTTGTTGCGGATATTGCCTTAATCCCTCATAGTTGTATGGTCTCCACGGGCAATAAGAATCAAGCTGAATCATGGTCTGTTCCGATTATCATCTTAGGACATAACTTGTTGGGTGCCCTGCTAGCGGATGAGGAATCCACATCCTATGCCTGCCCCACAGGAGGTCCCTGCTCCCCCACCTGTGGAGCTATGGCCGGGGTGGGTACCGCAATCGCAGAACAATTAGTTTGGTTAAAATCTACAACACTTTTGGGGAATTCATGGTGAACATCATCAACTGCCTAATGCTCAGGGCCACAATGCGGTGCCCAATGATTTTCTTGAACTCAATGATCTTCAGCAGCCGCATGAATTGGATGAGATGGATTTTGAACAGTTGCAGGAAATGCTCAATCCTGTCATTCAGAATCAATTAATCCCAGGAGCTGAAGTGGTCGCTGCACCTTTTGATCTGAATCTTCCAATTGCTGACAGTGACAGTGACTTAACTGTCACAATCAGTCTTGCTTCTAGCCACTCCTCAGAAGAGGCCGCTGATAATGATGTTGTGCTACCACGGAATTTACTACCAGTCCCGATCCAGCAAGAGAACGACATGTTCATTCAGAATATTCAGCTTGGTATGGTGATTATCCAGGATCAGGTTAACTATGCTGCTCTTCCTACTCAATCGGTCCCATGTGTAACTGATCTGTCTGAGGTTCAGATCATTGAGAAAGAGGTCCCGTGGACGTCTCCACAAGATCATGTTGTTTCGCAAGATGAGTTGGTGGTCCCTTTTGCAGCACAGCAGGACAATTTCGTTTCTAACGAAGTTCTAGTTCAACCCGGGACAGACAACGACTTTTCACAGCTAGCTTTGTCGCTCTAGGTTTCCCAGGAGGGGAAAGAGCATGGGAACAATTCTTTTGTCCCATGGATTCATCTCAGACATATGTTTCTGTCCCAGCCCAGTGGGTGGATTTCTTCACAGCAAAACTGTTATCACCAGCGGATTTTGATTGGGCTAGATCCATCCTTCAGTCCAAGTTGTGGGAGATTTTTCAGTATGGTTGTTCGGCTGGTTCTCTTAGGCAATTTTTGCTTCCCACAACATGTCCAACCAGTACACCGCCGTTATGTTTTCTGCAGGCTGCTAGTCAGCAAGTTAGTAGAGGCTTCTCCACTCCTCAAGCCGCCAAGATTGCACCAGTTGTTCAGGTTGAGCTGCTCAGTACTTCTCTGGTTCACGCTCGCAAGAAGAATGCTAAAACACCTATGGTTATATCAGAGGTACGACAGAGTGACAGGCTCAAGCTTCTTCATAAAGGTTACAAGGGAAAAACATGCTTTGATAAAAACTTCTTGGCTTGTTCTGCTGTGGAGCCACCCCTTAACAAGAAAATTGTGAAAAACCTTTATGATAAGTTTGGTTTGGCTGAGGATCAGCCACTGCCAAAGAAAGCAAAGAAGGCAACTAAGAAGAATGTGGATGACCCCAAGAATGCCCAGCCCAAGAAGAAGTAACGAGTGGGCCTCTGCCCTCCTGAAAAAGTTTCTTATGTTATTTTACTATTATAAGTACGCTGTCAGAAGTTTGCCTTTGAACATGATCATGTGGACGTATTATGTTATCTCTATCCTTATGTGGACCAGTTTATATGTTCAGTACCTTGGTATTTGCAAGCCTGGTCCAATCCAGGCTATGATGTATGCTTATATTTTGCATCTTCCTGGTTGTTTTGGATTTGATCCTGTGCTGTCAGCTGCTAGTGACACTTTTTCCCTATGGGATTGGGGCAGTGGTCAGTTAGAAATCGGTCCCTTCTTTTATCAAATCCAGTCAAATGAATAAACAACACTGGAAAGTATTAAACTGGAACATTAGAGGTCTTAACTCCCCGGACAAATGGCTGCATATACAGAATAAGATTTCTGAAAGTGGTTGTTCCATAGTATGTTTTCAGGACACTAAGAAGGAATCTATTGATATATCTTTTATCCGGAATTTTTGCCCCTCGCGATTTGATGCTTTTGCTTTCACACCTTCTATTGGTCGGTCTGGGGGCATTCTTACTGTTTGGAACTCTGCTCACTTCAAAGGGGAACTTTTATTTCAGAATAGCTATACAGTTTCAGTGGGTTTGCAATCTACTAAATGTGGTAGTTGTTGGACTCTAACAAATGTTTATGCTCCATGCCAAGACGACAAGAAAACAGAATTCTTGGGCTGGTTAGAGGGCATTCACATCCCAGATGATGCGGATTGGCTTCTGGTGGGAGATTTCAATCTCATTTGGAGCCCTGATGATCGAAACAAACCTGGTGGTAAAATTTCTGACATGCTGCACTTTAATGCCGTTATTAGCAAACTGGAGTTGATCGAGATCCCATTGAAAGGGAGAAAATATACTTGGAGCAACATGCAGGATAGCCCACTACTAGAGAAGCTAGACTAGGTTTTCACATCTACTGCCTGGACCATCTCTTATCCAAATACTATGGCTTTTCCTATGGCAATGACAACCTCTGATCATGTACCATGCATTATTTCTATCCAGAATTCTATGCCCAGAAGCAATGTGTTTCGGTTTGAAAATTGGTGGATGGATCATCATAGCTTCTTACCCTTGGTTGAGTCTGTCTGGAAGCAAAGTATTCACTATGCAGATGCAGCAAAGAGGATTAATGCAAAAATGAAAATCTTGAGAAAAAGTTTGAAAAACTGGGCCAAAACACTCTCCAATCTTAAAGAGGATATCTTATCACTCAATGCTCTGATTGCTATGCTGGATACTTTAGAGCAATCCAGAGATTTATACCCTTTTGAATCCTCTTTTAGATCGGCTCTCAAGCGTCACTTGGAGAAACTGCTCTCCCAACAGAAGGAATATTGGCGGCAAAGAGGGAAGATTAAATGGGTAACCTTAGGAAGTGAAAATTCAGATTTATTTCATGCTTTAGCCTCTGTTCAGCACAGACATAACTGCATCACTTCTCTTGTTGGCTCTGATGGTGTGGAGGTTTTTGGTCATGAGACAAAGGCTAAAATACTCCATGCGGCTTTCAAAGAGAGGCTGGGACAATCCGATTCCTTTGATATACCTGATGATCTGCTGAATCTTATACATGCCCACAGTGACTTATCTTTCCTGGAAAACCCATTTACCAAAGATGAAATTGATGCTGTAATTACAGACTTCCCTTCTCACAAATCTCCGGGGCCGGATGGATTTAATACAGATTTTATCAAGAAGTGTTGGCCCATCATCAAGCAGGACTTTTATGACCTTTGTGATCAATTTCATAAAGGACATTTGTGTCTTCAAAGCATAAATAATTCCTTCATCACCCTAATTCCGAAAAAAGTTGATGCATCAGGAGTCAACAACTTCCGACCAATATCACTCTTGAGTTGCACTATTAAACTCTTGACAAAGCTGCTGGCTAATCGATTGCAGTCTATTATTTTGGAATTAGTTCATACTAATCAATATGGGTTCCTCAAATCAAGGACCATCCAAGACTGTATTGCCTGGGCATATGAGTTTCTGTTTCAATGCCATAAAAGTAAGAAACCAACTATTGTGCTAAAGTTAGACTTTGAGAAAGCCTTTGATAAGATGGAACATGGTATGATTCTAGCAATTCTTAAGAGAAAAGGTTTTGGAGACACTTGGTGCTCTTGGATCAAGCAGATTCTTGGCTCTGCCACATCATCTGTTCTCCTTAATGGCATTCCTGGAGTTCAATTCTTATGCAGACGAGGGGTGAGATAGGGGGACCCCCTCTCTCCTTTGCTCTTTGTTTTGGCGGCAGATTTCCTACAAACTATTCTCAATGATGCAATGCATAGAGACCTCATTCAGCCACCCATTCGGTTTCAAACATGTCCAGATTTTCCCATTCTTCAATATGCGGATGATACTTTGATTATTATGCCTGCTT